>NC_065447.1:241030959-241332875 GCF_917563875.1 Diabrotica virgifera virgifera
TCTACCTATTTTAACTTACGAATTAGGGGTAAAATATTACTTTAAAAAATGATGGCCAATCACTAACACATATGGTGTCAATAACTGGAACAGGGTGGCCAATAACTGGTTCATTTGCACATTTAAAAAAGAACACATTATAAAATATTTTCAGACATGAAAGATGAATATAATAAAATTTTGCAATATGTATAAATAATAATAAAATTCCATGATGTTAAAAATATTTATAATAGTCCACAGTGACAAAACATTTCATAGATATATCGACGTGCTCTCCTTAAGAGGCCAATAACTGGTGCTATTACCCTATTTCGAGTTTTACACAATTAAAAACTAGAAACACAACAAATACTGTAAAGTTTTTAATAAGATGAATGTTTTTTTTTAACTTGGTAAGGCAGTTATTAGGGAGTCTATGGACGTGGTCAGCCCATCTTAGACGTTCAGCTTTAATCTCTTGGACTGCGTTGCTAGTTTGACCTCGGCATACCTTCTCATTCGATATTCATGTTTACCTTTTTGCTGCAAAAATATATATCGTCAATAAAATTTGTCAAATCATTACTCAACATAACTACTAATGTTAACCTGTTTACCTATATAAAGCAAAAAACAGGCAATAAAGTAAATTAGTAAGCAATAATAGCCCGGGAGTTAGTGTCAAATTTGACCGGAGTATTTTAGCATGGTTGTTTTCTTTTTATTTAGTTAGATGTTCCAAAGCTTATTAACAAATGATGTGTCAGCTGGCCCAAAACCGGGGATTTTAGGCAAGAAAAGGTAAAATGTAAAATTTGATGAAAAAACGCTACATATTATATGTCAAATATTTATCTCCGTGACTTACGTGTATAATGGCTGAGCATACTTAACTACTGGCTTTCACCAAGGCGACTCGGGTTCAATTCCTGGCCCTGAAAATTCTTTTTGTTTTTAAAATTGACAATTTCATTTAAAAAATAAATATTTTTTGATAATACCACGTTTTTATTATTTATACGACGCAATATAAAAAAGTCTGTATGTCTTTTATAGAATCATAAACTATGCACTTGATCATATTATGATTGACCTCCTTTACAAGCAAAGTTGTTGTACATGAACCCCTGAAGCTTCCTGAGTTAGTACGACCAATCTAAGTGAAAAAATGGGAGTTGCCCCCCCCCCCCCCGACAATCTTTTTTATTTTTTTGGACAAACTGTTTTTTTTTAATTTAATATGATGTAGAACCAAAAAATACATACAACCCTAATTTTTCACTTTTCTATCACCAACCACCATTTTTTAATAGCAATCTAAACATTTCCCTGTTCTCTATAATATCATAATACATACCTACATAAAAATGAATGTTTGTCTGTATGTCTCTTATAGAATCGTAAACTATGCATTTGATCATAATATGATGACCTCAAGCAAAGTTGTTGTACCTACATGAACCCGGGAAGGTTTCTGAGTTAATACGACCAACCTAAGTAATCATTATTTACGCAGACACCACAAAAACAATATTGTTTATTAGAAAAAAGTATACGCAATATTTTTGAGTATTTTTTGGCTTTCTGGTAATTTTTAGGCATTTAACTTTTAAACATTATTGAGTTCTAGGGCGGTATGAAGTTTGCCGGGTGAGCTAGTTAATAATAAAAAAATATTCAGCATTAACTCAGAAACCTTCCCGGGTTCATGTACAACAACTTTGCTTGAGGTCATCATATGATCAAATGCATAGTTTACGATTCTATAAAAGACATACAGACTTTTTTATATTGTGTCGTATAAATAATAAAAATGTGGTATTATTAAAACATGTTTATTTTTCAAATCAAAATGTCAATTTTAAAAAGAAAAAAAAAATCATGGCCAGGAATTGAACTCGAGTCGCCTGGGTAAAAGCCAGTAGTAAGGTATGCTAAGCCATTATACACGTAAGTCACGGAGATAAATATTTGACATATAAGTTGTAGCGTTTTTCCGTCAAGTTTCACATTTTACCTTTTCTTGCCTAAAATCCCCGGTTTTGGGCCAGCTGACATATCATTTGTTAATAAGCTTTGGAACACCTAACTAAATAAAAAGAAAACAGCCATGCTAAAATGCTCCGGTCAAATATGACACTACCTCCCGGGCTATAAAGTCAAAAACAATAAGGACTCCTATTATTGACATCAATTAATCTTATTACTAACTAGATTGCGGTCATCGATCAAATCGAAATAAATAATTATTCTGAACGTAAATTAATTGTTACTTCAAAATTAATGGGTGAACACTCCAATCTCTCAAACAGGAAAAAAGCTTTTTAGGTTCAGCTTATAAGCTATTACAAAAAAGAATAACACGTACAAAAGTGTGTAACTTCTCAAAAAATGTATCATCAATGTATAGATTTGCGTGTAAAGATTTGGTATGCTTTGTTAAAATGCTTACATTGAGTGTCCCCGTTTAGGATTTTGTCCTCTTCAGGGTTTGTAGTGAATGTGATATGTGGTCAAACATGAGACAATTGCCGCAAAAGCAAACAGTCCGAAAACACACTGGGGCAAGTGTGGTGGTCCTGGTGTTCCTGGGTTATGCCGGAGAGTGGTGGTCCAGAAGACTATCAGACAACAGGGAAGAAAGAATGATGGAGTTGGTGTTGGTTCCATTGACATATGTGTGTACTGTCCGTGCTTTGCTCTAGACCAATCTCCCTAGAAACCATTGTACGCCAACTGGCAAAGCCAGAGGCCCTCGTCGGCGGCCAGGAGGTGGCTTTTAAGCGCGGCGTGGACAGTGTGAGTTCGAATGTAGAAAATAGTTGCGGCTATTTTCTTGGGACGAACAGGTATGCAATGAAGTTGGGAAACCGCAAAAAACCAACTTCTCCCTGTTCGGGCTAAGGATGAGGAATGGATGTGGAGGGTGCGGAAGGCCAGCGGGGTAGCCTCAAGGATATCTTCGTACTCAGTCGGGAGATCGTCAATGCATGATTGCATTAGAATGGACAGTGGATGTAGTTTTTTCCGTTTGGGCTTTCGGCTGCGTACGTGGCCAGAAGAAGAACAGGAACATTTTAGAGTGTTTTGGGTGTCGGATTGGGGACCGTTGATAACTTTTGTTGTGAAGTTCCTGTTCAGTGAGAGTATGCTCTCAGTGATTTAGGGGACGTTTGAAATGTTATGGATTTCGTTTCTGGGATATCTCCAGGGCTTTTAGTCCACTGCACGCAGGATTTTACGTTCCGATCGCAACAACGCGCAATTTTGAATACGATTGAATAGGCAGTAAAGGCCTGATTTGTATTCGATGACGGCAAAAAATGTATCAGATATATTAATTTAAATACATTAATCTAAACAATGTATACTAGTCCTGTCGCCGGGGGGGGGGGGGGTACAAATGTATTTTGACCCGCTGAACATGAATTAATTGGGTAAACAGTTGATGTTGATCCGGATGTCGATAAAATTGTTATAAACAAAGAACTTGAGGAATTACATAACAACGATTTTTCTAAAAACAAAACATCTTTTTGTATTTTTTGGGTCATTCTAAGTCATTACAAAAAATGTTTTTAGAAGTTTTTTCGTAGGATGCATAGTTTTTGAAATAAACGCGGTTGAACTTTCAAAAAATCGAAAAATTTCAATTTTTGAACCCGAATAATTTTTGATTAAAAAATAAAATAGCAATTCTGCTTACCGCATTGGAAAGTTCAAGCCAAATTCTATCGGTTATACAAAAATGTACGTAATCTACGAGAAATTATCTGTATGCGCGCCTACTCGTTCGGTTTTAAATGTGAAATGCATTGAAAACATCATTAAAACACTATGTGTTTATAGTTTTGTTTAACAATAAAAAAATTAATTTTTAGCAATAAAAATAATCAAAACCGATAAAATTTGATTTGAACTTTCAAATGCGGTAAGCAGAATTGCTATTTTATTTTTTAATCAAAAGTTATTCGTGTTCAAAAATTGCAATTTTTCGATTTTTTGAAAGTTCAACCGCGTGAAAATTATGCATCCTACGAAAAACTTGTACACTATTTTTTGCTTAAAATGAGCTAAAAAATAAAAAAAAATGTTTTATTTTGTGAAAAATCGCTGTTATGTGATTCCTCAAGTTCTTTGTTTATAACAATCTTATCGACATCCGGATCAACTGTTACCAAAATAGAAATAAAATAAAAATTCCATTTTTATTCAGTTGCAATGCGAAGACAAAACAATCTTATTTTTAAATTAGAATACTAGAATATTAGAAGTTGGAGTCTCATCGGAGAGGACGCAGGCCTGCTACTCTCCATACTCCAATTGACCAACACCGAGAGTTTATCCCCCACACCGAAACTGACGTGAATGGACTAAGTAACTAGCGTCATCTGGCAATTGAAAGATGAAGTAGTTTTCAATTCTAATAGCAATATTAATAATATTTAAAAGTATTAAAAGATTACTACAGTAAAACCTGTGTTAACGGCCACCTGTCAAAACCTGCCATCTGAACTAGCCGGCCAGTTTCAAAGTTCCCCAAACCAAAATATGTGTACTACAAAACCTGGTATTAGCGGCCACCTTTTTATATCGGCGAATAGTTTTGTCATGTTTAGTGACCGTTAATGACAGGTTTTACTGTAAAAGATTTTTAAATTGAAAACTTATTGATCCATTTCCTTGGTAACACATCCATGGCTTCTAAAATTTACAAACCAGATGGATGCTGAAGCGAAGAAGACAAGAGGGAATTCAAAAACTTACAATTCACGACCACATCTGTTCAGCTGGTAAATTCCAACAGAAAATGGACCTAGTTACTCAAAGAACTAACGACCAATATAAAAATAAAATAAAAGTCGGTTGCGGTGTGGGGGATAAACTGTCGGTGTTGGTCAATTGGAGTATGGAGTTGCAGGCCTACGTTCTCTCCGATGAGACTCCAACAAGAGTCGAAAATCGTCCATTCAGAGGGCTGGACTGCGCTCCGTATTCTAATTGAAAAATAAGATTGTTTTGCCTTCGCATTGCAACTGAATAAAAATGGAATTTTTATTTGATTATTATATTGGTCGTTACTTCTTTGAGTAACTATGTCCATTTTCTGTTGGAATTTACCAGCTGAACAGACGAGGTCGTGAATTGTAAGTTTTTGAATTCCCTCCTCTCTTCTTCGCTTCAGTATCCATCTGGTTTGCAAATTTTAGAAGCCATGGAGGTGTTACCAAGGAAATGAACGAATAAGTTTTCAATTTAAAAATATTTTAGTAATATTTTAATATTTTTAAATATTATTAATATTGCTATTAGGATTGAAAACTACTTCATCATGTTTCCAAAATAATTTGTGTTCTACGGGTCAAAATACATAAAAAAAACTAGGTTTAGTCCATCCATTTAGAGTCTATATTAAAATTTAATTCAAAATCATGAAAAACAGGCAGTAGACAAAAATAAAGGTACAATACCGCCATGTATTGATTTCCACAATACACTAACAATGTCACAGACTAGTTGTTCTAAAACTTTTTTCTCTGGTTATGACATCTATTATGAATTATTTCGTTGGTTATAAAATACCAAAAATAAATTCTCTACTTGTCGTTTGTATTTTCGGGTTGGCGTGTATTTTTGTACAATTTTTTATATTTTTCATACAAGTTAACTAAAATGCTATATAGACAGATTAGACAGAACTGTTCGTTTAATAATTTTTGTTTACTTGTCTATTTTCAGAACATGTTTTGAGTTTAAAGCAGAAATAGTAAATAAATATTTAGTTTTTTAACTGTGTGTTCATGCCAAAAAATCAATATTCCACCGAGTCATATTTTGTATATGTTGCAAATAAATAGGTAGATAAATAAATACAAAAATAAAATATTAACCAAGCGATTTTATGATTAGTTAAAATATTATTGATGTAACAATTTTAATATTTGTAACATTTGTAAATACATACAAACATACATACATAACTACATAATCGTTTCTCTTCTACCGTTAGATGTCGGGGGAGGTGCCTAGATTTTGATCAATTTTCTATTCTTGGCTATTTGTGTTGTTTGTTGCCAAGATTTGCCCTTATTTTGTCCTTTTATTCTATACAGTCTTTTCCAACGAAAATTTGACTCCCCCAGAAACTCAGAAACCAAGAGCTTCTTCAAAATTTAAAAAAACACGTCAATTGATATTGGGATGGGGACGAAATTTTATGCAAAATTCATGCCCCTCAAATATGCCCCCTACTGTCCCGCATCAACCCCTAAAAAAAAACTTTTTTTTAAATAACAAGTGTGGTTTAGTGGCACATCAATTAACAGATCAATCTATTTATAAGCAAAACTGTTCTATACTTTTTTTTTGAGAACTCAATACTTTTTGAGTTATTCGTGGTTAAAAATTGGCCATTTTTAAAAAAACCTAGCATCTATGTAACTAAAAACACTATATAAAACATTTTTTAGTTTATTAAAAGACAAAGAGGCTCGTTCCTTCGTAAATCTTCTAGTTATAATAAAAAAAGAGATATGGTACGTGAAAAGAGTTTGTTTATTTGGTGCATGCTTAAATCGGCATATTTAACATGAAATGACAGAGAAACAGTAGATTTTAGGTGTATAATGCTTACAATACCTTTTGTAGTGCTTGAAAGGCCTTTAAAACGAGCACCGTTAAGTGTCGATTACATTCAAACTAAGCGAGGTATGATGCAAAAAAATTGATGACTAATGTATTTTAAGGAAACATGAGAAGTATGTTTAACCCCTCATCAACCGGAATTTAAATACATCGTTTTTCTTCTACAGTACCTTTTATTATAGTGTTATTTCTATGTTCAAAAAGTTGGACGGATTTAAAATGGTTTTTGAAAAAAATAAGATCAAATTATAGAGCACATTTTTAAATTTTCTTAAAAATCTTCCTTCTTCTTCATGTAATTCGAAAATGAAAAAAGACACGAAACAATGGTACCATAGAAAATATAGGGTTTGTTTAGATAATTTTTTTTGTTTCCCATTTCTGTATCTCTTATCGTTTTTAAGTTACATGGAGAAAAAGGAAAAGGTTTAAGAAAATTAAAAATGCTCTCAATGATTTGATTTATTCTTTTTCAAAAACCATTCATTTTAAACTCATCTAACTTTTTGAACACAGAAATAACACTATAATAAAAGGTAGCTCAGAAGAAAATCAAAATCGTAATCAATTTTTTTGCAGCATATCTCGCTTAGTTTAAATGTTATCGACATTCAATATTCCTCATTTTAAAGGTTTTTCCAAGCACTACAAAAGGTACTGGTAACATTATACACCTAAAATTGACCGTTTCTCTGTTATTTCAAGTTGAATACACCGATTTGAGCAAGTACCAAAAAAAAACAACTCTTTTCACCTACCATATCTCTTTTTGTATTATAACTAGAAGATTTATGAATGAACGAATCTCTTTGTTTTTTTATAAGCTACAAAAATATTTTATATAGTTTTTTTAGATAGATGCATATGTTTAAGGTATTCGCAAAAAACCGTTTAGGGGAGTGCATATAGATTTTCACTTCGGAAAAAATCAAACGAGATAGAACTTTTTGTAATTTAATTAAGAAATGTTTAATAAACCACATATCGAAAAGTTCTACTCGAGAAGTGGGTGCTTCATTTTTTATTAAACAAATGAACTACGAAATTAGATGTTTTTTTTTAAATAACTCCGAAAATAAAAATTCTAGAAAAAAACAGACTTAACCATTGAAAAATTCAGAAAATTTTACAAAAAGACCTTATATAAAGAATTTTCTAAAATTAAACCTGTATCTTCTATAATTTTTTATTTATAACGCTAAAGTCACCTTTCTCACAAACATTGGCGCACTGTAAACTAACGTACGGCGAAGTGCACGATTGCGAGTTAATTCAAATGATATGATGTCTCAAAAAATGTAATTTTTGAAATCTTCGTAGTTTTATAGAATTACCACAAATTTAAGACGGTATTACTCTCGTTTGAACAGATCTACTACAGTTTTATAAGTGCTTTTTAAAGCTTAGGATGTAGTCTTTAAAATGCACTAAACTATTTTACTTTAGAAATGAAATAAACTATTTATTTTTAAGAAAATTAAGAAAGATAACAAAAATGTAATACAAAAATCGAAAATTACCAGCTAAAAAAATGTTAATACAAAGTGATCAAAACTTTTTTCTGTAAAACTTACCTAAAATACATTTGATAATAAGCTTCAAAAATAATAAATGTTTAGCAAACAATTTTTTTTAACTCTTATACAGTATGTCTGCGTAACGTGGAACCTATTGATAACTTTTTTATTATTTAGTTTTACGAAAAAAAGTTATTCTTTATAAAATAATCTGCGTCGCATATAATCTAAGATGCAATCATTAAATATTAAATTTAATTAACGTTATACGAGGTATGTCAAAAAATATGAATTTCACTCAAGAGTAAAGTACCTTTACATTTCACAATATCGAAAAATATTATTACGAAAAGTTGTTTGGAAGTAAAAAATTTGTTTTAGTGTTCAATTACATCTTTCTAATTAAAATATTGTGAATAATAAAGGCACTTAACTCTTAAGAAAAATTCATATTTTTTACATACCTCGTATAAAATTAAAAAAGTTTGATATCTGATGATTGTGTCTTATATTTTAGACCAGGGAGAGCATTTTATGAAGAATAACTTTTTTTCGTAAAAGTGAAAATAAAATAGTTATCATAATAATAATAAAATGATGATGAGTATCCGTAATTTGAGAAAAAATTGAAACTTTTTTTTTCGATTAGAATGATATAATTATATATTTAGACATATTTTCTAATTTCAAACAACTTTTCATAATAGCATTTTAAGATATTCTGGAATATAAAGGTACTTTACTCCTTAACGAAATTGATATTTTTGACATAACTCGTATAAAATTGATAAAATTTGGTATCTGATGGTTGAGTTTTAGATTTTTGACTATCCAGAGCATTCTATTAAGAATAACTTTTTTTACAGACATACTGTATAAGAGCTTCTGTATAAGAATTTTCAAATTATTGCAATGCCATATTTTTGAATTCAGCATAATCGAAAACAAAATAGAAACATATTTGATCAAAGTAAAATGATGAATTTAACGATATTTTTAAAATTATTTAAACAAAACAATTGTTATTGTTTAACCAATTAATAAACAATTAGCGGCCAAATCTGCGAGTAGAACTTTTTAATTTAAGATGTATATAAACTAACAAAAAAGTTTTAGAAACATATAAGCTTGTTTGAATTTTTCCGAAACAATGCATATTTTCGTTCTAATTGCACTCCCCTAGTTCGACAATGTGTTATGTTTCAATGAAAATGGCCAATTTTCAACCACGAGTAACTCAAAATGTATTAAGTTTCCAAAAAAAAATTATATAACAGTTTTTGCTCAGAGTTAGGTTCTCTAGCCACTTCCGTAGTCATTTTAACCAAAAAATTTTCCACCCCCGAGAAGGGGTCGGAACCGCCCACATGATAAAAGCGCCATAGTATATATAGGACTTTGAATTAGGAGATAAGTAGATAGACCAAGGCGCATCTGTAAAAATATTGGTACATTTGGACGTTGAGAGGTGACCCAAATTTTTTTGCAGAAATTGGTTGAAAATAACTCAATAATATTTGAGTTATTCTTCCTCTAAAAAAGGTCCGAACATTGTTTAAATAATCAAAATGTCAAAAAATTAAGAAAAAATTCGATTTTTTTCTTCGTTTTTTGATTATAATTTTAAAAGTTATCATTTTCAGAAAAGTTGTACTGACATAAAAGTTGGGTAATTAAATTTCCTACAATACGGAATTGGTTAAAAATTAAAAAAATAGTCACCCTTGTTGCAAAATAGCAATAATTGCAAAAAAACGTACAAAAACAAGTATTCGCATTTTACGTTTTTCAACCATTTATGCTACACTTAGGACCTTTATATTTCACCCAGAAAATCTTTATGATACAGTAAAATAATACTGTAAATTTTATTAAGATCGGTTCAATAGATTTACAAAATAAATTTTGCAATCCAGCTTCCGCAAAAAAAATTCATTTTTTCAAAATGTTACAGGACTGAAAATAAAGCAGATAGCAAGTTGAAATGTTTTTCGTATAGAAGTGTACTGTACCCTTCATTTGCAATTTGCAAAATTAAAATTGATTAAATACCAAGGCGTTAGAAATTTTTTTAAATAAACATTAATTATTGGTGTTACGCGCAGGACAGCTAATAGTTTGCTCTGATTGGGCATTCCAATGACCTTTAATAATGATTGATACATTTTAATTTTTATTACATTTGGATATAAATAAATAAATTTGTTTATTGCAAAATAAAAACACATACTCTATCCTTTGAAATAACACTTTTTTGGCAAAAACTTTCTTTGTTTATATATTTTAACTAAGAGAATAAAAGTTTGTTATTTTTAACATATGCAATTGTTTAAACAATATTTCACAAACAATAATAAAATTAGTTTGATTTTTGTGGAATTAAAATAATAAAATACAACAAAATATAGAGTAAGAAAATAATATATTAGATAAAGGTTGGAAGAAATTTTGGTGGAAATCAACTTGTGTGAATCGAACACCGCTGTCCTGCGCGTAGTACCAAAAATTAATGTTTATTTAAAAAATTTCCTGACGCCGTGGTAATTAATTGATTTTAATTTTGCAAATTGCGAATTAACGGTACAGTACACTTCTATAAGCAAAAAAAATTCAACTCGCTATCTGCTTTATTTTCAGTCCTGCAACATTAAAAAAAAATAATTTTTTTTTGCGAAAGCTGGATTGCAAAATTTATTTTGCAAAATATATTAAACCGATCTTAATGAAATTTACAGTATTATTTTACTGCATCATAAAGTTTTTCTGGGTAGAATATGAAGGTCCTAAGTGTAGCATAAATGGTTGAAAAATGTAAAATGCAAATACTTGTTTTTGTGTGGTTTTTTTCGCAATTATTGCTATTTTGCAACAAGGGTGACTATTTTTTAAATTTTTATCTAATTCTATATTGTAGGAAATTTAATTACGCAACTTTTATGTCAGTACCACTTTTTTCAGAAATGAATAGTTTTAAAGTTATAATCAAAATACCAATAAAAAAATCGAATTTTTCCTTTATATTTTGACATTTTGATTATTTAAACAATGTTCCGGACCATTTTGAGTGGGAGGATAACTCAAATATTATTACTTGAGTTATTTTAACATAAAAAGTATTCAGTGATGATAGAAAATTTTAAATTAGTTTATATTTAAGTAGTTTTAACTCTGTATATATTATTTATATCATTTACATAAAATATACAATATTAACACAAATGTGATGCTACAAAATACCTTGAAGCAAAACACTTCTTTCAAAAAACATTCAGTATTTTTTAATATACCTATCTAAATTCACCCGCTGCCATCTAGCGGTAACTTGAGCAACTTCAACCGTTATTGATTGAAAACTTGTGGAAAATTTTCACCGCCAAGCATGACAACTCTGCAAGTTCAAGTACAGATGGCAGTAGTGGTATGGTTCGCGCAAAATCGGCCTTGACACTTTGTATCCAGAACTCTGCCCTAAATTCAGCATCCCGAAGTTATCCTGCTCTTTCACAATTACAGCTATATATAGCCTGTAAAATGTGCCATACGAAATTGGGAATATCTTTTAACTTTGAATGGGGATTTAATTTGACAGAAATGAATGGATGGATCTCTTGTTCTCGAGGCTTAGCATACCTATACATTTGTAAATGAATGGTTTTCACCGAAAAGTTCGGTCGAGGTTTTTAATTATAGTTAGAGACTAGAAAATATGCACAAAAAATGGCTAAATTATGTACGCAATATGCATTTTGAAACAGGCTCAAAATGCACAAATATGCATAGGTACATAATATTCAATTATTATGCATTTATAATTTTGATATATGCGAATATTTTTATAATTATTACAAATTTAGTTTAAATACAGTGTGGATTAAATTTAAAACAAACTGTATTATAATTTATTGATATACGAGGCTTGTTCAATTGAAATATTTTTGGACCAAAAAATTATTGGTACATAAATGTATTTAATAATAATTTCTACTACAATGAATGTACATAAATATCACAATTGGTTTTCATAAACCGATGTATGCCCTGTTTAAAGAATCCATGGTTGTTGGTCAAAGAATTCTTTTACGGCATTTTGTACTTCTTCATTCGACTGAAGACATAAGACTCCTTATAGCGTCTTTTTTAGTGGCCCAAAGATGAGAATTTCACAAGGGGATAAGGATTTCGACAAGCCCATGTTCACATGCTTTGTATAGACCGGAAACAGGCATTCGACAGAGTACAATTAAATGACGTGCTCACTATCTTTGAAAAAAAAAACCTAGGTCAGAGGTATAGAAACATAATCAAAGAGCTCAATAGATCCAACAAAACACGAATTAAAACCACACACGGGCTCACAAAAGAAATCCAAATTAATGTCGGCATTAGACAAGGGGACAGCCTCAGTCCATGCCTATTTAATTTAATAATGGATGAAGTTATAGGTAGTGTTAATGGGATGAAATGAATCAGGGATACAAAATGGGTAACCAAACCATGACAATACTTTGCTAAGCAGCCGCATACTCTTAATAGCCGAAAACGAAGATGACTTACAACGCCTACTACAAAAATTCAAAATAACCGCCGAAAAGTATAACCTGACAGTATCCACAGAGAAACCCCAATCGATGGTAATATTCAAGAACCCAATTAGATGTAAATTAGTAGTGGACGACCATATAATCGAACAGGCAATGGATTGTAGATACTGTAGATACGTGTGGAAATATATAGCGACAGGCATCTGTGGTAAGAAACAAAACAGCAGTCAATGAAAGCAGCGAGAATGTCTGGTTTCCTGAGGGATATAATCTGGCGGAATAAATATATGAGCACCGAAAGCAAAGTTCGCATTTATAAGACATTTGTTAGGGCCGAGACAACAATGACCAAACATAAAAAGAAAAAATGCATTTATTAGTAATAAATAATTATGCAAAAGTATCGTAAATCTTTCCTTATAAACTTTTTATTTTGTTATATAAGAAATTATATATATTTATTACAATTTCTTATCAATTATGATATAAATAACATTACTTGGTAGTTATGCACTTAAAACAGGGTAAAAAAGTTAATTTTTTTGGAAAAAGTTATCCAAAAAGTTTATAAGAAAAGATTTACGGTACTTTTGCATAATTATTTATTATTGATAAATGCATTTTTATTCACTTTTTTTAAACCAAGTTGAAAATATAGTTTATGCTCTTCCATTTGACACCTGTGGAATGGTTCTAACGTCATTTTTTTCTGATTTATTGCAAAAAAATGCTCTCTGGGATAAACAATTCGAATAAAATTTAAACAATTGAATGAATTGCTTTGAAATTTTCATCACATATTAAGCACCAAAGAACCCTCATTTGACAAAAATTTCAAACCTGTACACTAATTTTTACAACAGTTATTGCGAAAATAATTTTTTTTGCAATTCCGACCTTTTTTCGCAATTATATTCACAATAAATGAGTATATCAAACTTTATAATATGTAATTTTAAAGCTTTTTCCATAATCTCAAAGATATTTTTGTACTAAAAAAGTCATAAGTTTCACTGTTTTCCATTGATTTGAAAAAAATTGGGAAATGCCATTTTTTGACAGTTAATTGTTTATAAATAAAAATGGCCGCCAGATCCTACGCAAGAACACGGTTATTAGACTTTATTACGGTTGTCTTGTCCGACGGTGGTGGGGAGACTTATATTTTTGTTTTACGTCACAAGAGTTTACATTCCCATATTTTTAAATGATTTTCGATCATTGAATGTGTGTTATTGTGTATATATGTGTATTATTTGTGTTATTATGAAATAATTAGACAAATAGTACACATTTTATCTTTTATCGTAAAAAGGGCCATAGGAAACTCAATGTAGAATTCTGAATTGTTGAATTCCTGCTTCCCTTATTATTTTACATCAAAAGTCATGAGAGAATACTTGTAGAGAATTAAAATCTGTATTAAAATCAAAAGTTAAAATTGTTCTACGATTTAAATGCATTCCAAAATTTTGAAAAATATGATACATTTGACACAATAGGTATGCGTGTAAAAGTAAGGCCACACGTTACTATTTAACTGACAGTGCTCACACCATTGACTGAATAAAAAAATCTTTATTATTAATCCTTTCTCCGCAACTCAGGTTATCTTATCAACTGTATTGTTTTTAAACAATAGATGATAAAATAAAAATATTCACAGTTCAAAAATTTGAACATTATTGCATTGTGTGTGACCTAAGTTTGGGCTGAAAACTAAAATATATTAATTATATTTTTACAAAATTTTGGAATATGTTTAATTACGTAGACCAATTTTAACAGTTATTTCCAATTCAATCCTCTACAAATAGTTTCTAATGTCTTTTGATGTACAATAATTATTAGGGAAGCTGGAATTCAACAGTTCAAAATTTAGATTGAGTTAATGCAAAATTTTGACGCATGTCAAAATTCTCAATGTGTTTTAATTGTATTAATTTTTTTCGAATCCTGAGAAAACTAATAAATATTTTTGAAAAATTTAAACTCAGAATGAAAGACTACATTATTACCGAGGGCTGAAAGTCCCTGAAAACTTCTATAATGTTTATTTTAATAAGTTACAGGGCTGAAAATAAAAGAGAAGTGTGATATTTACTTTCAAATATTTCATCCAATAGAATCTGCTTGTTTATTCTAAGGGGCTTTCCGCCCTCGGTAATAATGTAATCTTGCATCCTGCGTTTAAATTTTTCTAAAATATTTGGTTTTCTCAGGATTCGAAAAAAACCATATTACGATTCAAATGACAGTAAACTCTCGTGACGTAATCTCACCCTTAATGTTCATTGGTTAGTCGATTTAGGCAACCGTAGTAATGTCTAAGAACCGTGACGCAGGAAATAGTTACAAGTCGAAAAAAACGCTTCAGTACCCTGGCCGCTGAAGTGTCACGAACAGGGTATATTTTTGTCTTATTGCCCTGGCCTATTGATGATATTAGGCTGAGAGGTCTGTAGTTTTGAGAGAATGCTTAATTTTTTACTGCTTTCCGAAGCATTATCACTTGTGCTTCTTTCCATTTCCTAGGAAATCTGTTAATCTGAGCAGTCTATTTATGATTTGGGCCAACCAAATCTGAGTTAATTATACTGAAGAATATTAATACTTAGTTTACTAAGGTGAAGTGGGCGTGAATGTAATAAATAACCTATAGTTTTTTGTAGCTATTTATAACCACATATTTATGTCGACTATTATATTTATCTAACGAAATGAATGACAATGTCGTAATTATCTCTACTATCAGGAAATATGTAGAACACCGCATGTAAAGTAATACCACATGCTATGTATATCAAACAAAAATAATTATCTTACTTTGAAATATAATACCTTGTTGTTGTTATTTGCATTATGTATGTGTACGTAACAAAATATTGAAATCTACCAAAAAATAATCCCAAGTTTTAATAACTTGGAAATCTGTTTTTTTAACAATTTGATATCATGTTATTTGTTCCGGCTTTATCATGATAAAGTAAACTGGGACACTAAACAATACTACAAAATTTCGTTGTGTTCTGTTTTGTGTCAGTTTATGTTAGCAAATAGAGAAAACAAATGTTAGAGAAAATGTTGTTAATTGTTTGTTCATTGTACCCATTGTATACTGCTATTTGCTTTATCATCATTTTCCTATTTCTATTGTAACTTCCAGTTTTGTGATGTCCAGTTTTGAAGGCAAATCCTAATCTTCTCTTTCCACATACCTTGCCCTGAAGAATAAATTGCAACAAGACATATGCCGTTTCTCATAACATGGCCAATATATTTTAATTTACGCTCTTTGATTGTGTTACTTTTCTCGATTTTCTTGCTCATTCTACATCGAACAACAACATGAGTCACACTATCTGAAGCATAAGAGGAAACAGTAGCGATCAACAGGTAGCAAAAACGCGTTCCAAGATTGCGGCTGTAATTTTGAATATTTTTTCGAGATATTTGGCACACGTATTCGTAATATAATAAAGAATGGCGGTACAGAGCCCAATTTGAAAAATATATTAATATGTGGAAATTACTCTGTAATTAAATACAATATTAAAAAAACGAGCCTGTACGGCCATTAAGAAGAACAAAAAAATACACTTTCTTCAAATAAACTTTTTTATCCGATGCCTAGATTTTGTGTCATTTTGGAACTACTAAAATTTTTTATTTCATTAGTAGTTCCAAAATGACACAAAATCTAGGCATCGGATAAAAAAGTTTATTTGAAGAAAGTGTATTTTTTTGTTCTTCTTAATGGCAGTACAGGCTCGTTTTTTTAATATTGTATCTAATTACAGATTAATTTCCACATATTAATATATTTTTCAAATTGGGCTCTGTACCGCCATTCTTTATTATATTACGAATACGTGTGCCAAATATCTCGAAAAAATATTCAAAATTACAGCCGCAATCTTGGAACGCGTTTTCGCTACCTGTTGATCGCTACTGTTTCACCATAATATAATGTACAATTTTTTTGGAGTTCAAATAACTTGGTGGCATACTTGACAGAAAACTGCTTTGGCCTCAACATCATTTTCACTGCGTTAAAAGTGTTTTCTCTGTACAATTCTGTTACAATGAATACTAATATTAATATGTAATTACGTATCAAAAGGTTACAAATCAAGGCCAAAAAACCAAACAAAAACAATATTAACAGAAATATATAGCATTTTTGTGCTGCCTACGTGAAATTACTTCATGTCTTTGATTTATTACTGCGAATTAGTCTTTAATATACTTACTCTAAATGGATAATATTTTTGATTAATTTAATGTTTCAACGGAACATATCAAGCTGCCTAACACATTATCTATAAATGAAAAATAGTAGTTTATATTAGAGTTATATTGTAGTCTCGTTATTATTATTACGTATTAAAAAAGTAGAATTGTTTGGGACCATCTGTGATCAAATTGTCCATAAATATAAATACTATGAGCGGACAAAATTGAAGAAGACCAGACGGAAATAATAATAAATATTGGAGAGCAGTTGACCACGAAATATAACCTGACCAGAATATCATATTATTGGTGTGAAACATGTAACTCCCATATGTATCGTACAATTCAGCGATACTGTTTATGTTACGCCGTACATTTCGGAATATTATGGTATTCTTTATGATTATTGAATCGGCCGACCATCATTGGTACATCGTACAGTTATATTGTGAAATATACGTGCATAAAACAGGATTCAGTTTCAACATTTGCGAGGACTATTCGAAAACTAGGTGGCTTCAAACTGAGGCAACACGACGTGTTTATGCAGTAAATGTAAAATTAGCTAGTTCTTAAAAGAAAATAAAAATGTAATTAGTTGTATATATAAATACAACCAATGAGCACATGTCCAAAATTAATAGGAGGAAAAAAATATGAATAGCCCCGTATCAACAATTATGTAATTTTCTTTGTGAGTAAGTAACGGCGAGATAATTCTGGTTTCTGTACTTCTGCCGCGTCGCGTTGTGAAGAACTCTGAATGGAGAGTGAAGGCTGAGAGGCTGAATGGAGAGTGAAGGCTGGAGAGACATGATTCCTGAAGGCTACTATTTATAAAAAGATCCCGTGGGAACTCATGAAACGAAGAACGGCTACATGTTAGGGAAAGAAAAATCCTAAGGAAGGTCTTTGGACCTGTACTTGATGGAGCAGCAGGACAGTATAGGATAAGACTAAAAAAGAGCTCAGAGAATTAAATCTAGATGCTAACTTAATAAACGAAATACCATCCAGAAGACTCCACAGTGAGCAGGGCACCTCAGAAGACATTGTGACAAAAGAATATTCGGGCTGATACAGGAACAAGTTCCAACTGGAAGAAAACCACGTAGATTACCTCGACTCCTGTGGCAAGATAATATATAGCAGCAGATTTTAAAGCTATGGGCGTGGAGATGGATGGAGATTTCTCAAGACAAAGAGGAATGGAGGCATGTTATCAAGTCAGCTAAAACAAACGAAAGTTTGTAACGCTGCGGAGTAACTGTGCGCTCCTAACCCTAGAAGGATCAAGGAGGGTTAAAAAGTATCTACAACATTGCATTACATCCGATTTTCTAAATACCTTTGTTCTTAAAAATCTCAAATAATTAGTAGTTGTCGGCGTAGAGCAAAGCCGCCAAATATGGAATACCATTTTGTTTTGGGGATATAAAATAATACCTTTATAGAAATGAAAACAATTTAATGTTATGACATATCATTCATACATTTTTATGTAGTAATTAAAAGCTTTCTATTAGATATATTAATTAACAAAAAAAATCGAACAAAAAAACAAAATCCCAAATGAGTAACCAAATATGGAATAGGTATCCATATATGGAATATAGGCATAAACCAACATATCGATAAAAAAATAGACATAAACATCTGAGATCAAATAAATTTAAATAGGAAAATTGTAAAAAATGAAAGAAGTAGCTTAATTCACTTGCAGACATCACAGATCCATGTACGAAACTCTGGACCAGCACAATCATAATGAGCCCACTTACACTTAAGTCCCGGCGCATATTGAACCTAAGCGAGTCACAACCTGCGCCCGCCGGTGGGACGGGTGACCCGTGCAGTTATTTTTCTAGCGTGCCGCATATTAAACACAAGCTAACCCGACCGTCGGCTGTCGCAGTAACGAATAGAGATGGGCAAAATAAGTGCAAACGTGTAACGGTTACTATTGATATCGGTTCTCAGTGGTACTGAGTACAAATACTGATTACAAAATACTGATGTATCTGATCCTTGTACTGAATTGAGTAGGCAACTAAAAAACGGTAGTTCCGTGCATGTATGTAACTAGTAACGTTTTAAAAATATCTTACACGTCCCTAGTAGTCGTAGCGGTATGAATTTCGAAAACATCGAATTTGATCATAAGCGGAGTGCATAAAAAGATATTTTACACTGTATTGTAAGTTAAACACTGCATTGATTGTGATTGCAAAAACGGTTCGCATGTTTTAAATAAGATTTTTGCTGATTACGTTTTTGCTAAAATAATAAATAACACAAAAAATACAATTCACAACCATCATTTAATTTTTAACGATAAACAAAAGTCTAATAAATATATGATGACAAGTTTAAAATTGATCGACTTTGTCGATAACAGTGTCATTAATAGATATTTTTTACCATGAATCATTTTCCAATGACTGTGTGGATTTAGAAATACAACTTTTTTAGAAAAACAATTTTTTGATCTGTATAAAGGAGATTATAATTATGACACATTATGGTACTCCTTATTTTTCAAATAATATGCTCTTGTTAACGCATAACTTTGATTTATTGGCAAAAGCCACGCTAACTACAGAGCCGTGCGGTACATCTTTTCAATATGATGCAAGTCTTCGAAATGCCGCCTCTTAAGTATTACAGAAACTTAACTTTTATTTTTATTAAATGAACCTACACAAAATGAAGGACACCTTTTATTTTAAAAGCAAAACATACTTTATAGACCTGGATCCGGCAAACTGAAAATTTGTTATTAGCTTAACGGTGTCTACTCGGACAAACTTTGATGTACAGGAACACTGGAATAGGGGAAGGTTTAATAGTGGAACAGTTTAAAAAATTGGAACGTCACATTACGAAAACGTCCCATGTATTTTGTCGGACAGAACAACCAATCGATTTGTTACCCTATCATTAAACTCTCATTCAAAAATCAGACTGCTATTACTAACCAACATTATTCCTGTTATTTGACATGTTCTTCCTGTTTCACTCATTAAAATGCCCAGTTAGTGATAAACACCAGTCTAATTTTTCCATGAGAGTTTAATGAAATGGTAACAAATCAATTGGAAGGTATGTCCGGCAAAATATATGGAACGTTTTTGTAGTCTGACGTTCCAAATTTTTAACCTGTTCCACAATTAAAACTTCCCCTGTTTCAGTGTTCCCGTACATCAAAGTTTGTCTGACGAGACACCGTTAAGCTATTAACAAATTTTCAGCTTGCTATTAATCAACTTTTTGTTGGTACGCGGGATCCAGGCCTAGAAATACAATGTCACAAATGGTGGCGTAATCGCTTTTCTCTAGGTATAAAAATTTTGCAAATATCATTCATTTCTTAAATCTACACAACATTATCATTAAAAACCGTTAAGCATATCTGTGAATATCGCACAACCCTCAAATAAAATGTGTCATCATACCGGGCTTGTTCCTGCTTAAAAATAAAATATGTAGACAAGATATAAATACATGTAATAGGTAAGCAGTTTTTGCAACGACAATCCAATCACAATCAGTGTTGTTTATAATAATAGTAATTCCGAACGAGTTCTATTAGCTTTTCTACGTCTATCTCGAAAACAAAACCGCAACTGAGAATTTAGTCACGCGTCCCACGACACCAGAAAACTATACGCCGATGACAAACGTTCGCATGCTAGACCTGGCACTGTATTCACTGATATTAGGATGCGCAGAACTCTCTACGCACCTCGCCGGTGCCAGGTTGTGTTCGCTTAGGATCAATTTGCGCCGGCACTTATCCACTATTCCATAATTATTCACCAACGACTGTCCATATTTGGATTTGTATATTAGTTCAAACTAGTATCAACATTTTTTCAAGTCGTAATGTTTTTACAGAAGGTCATAAAATATCAAAATAAAGGTACTATTGATATGCGCAATAGTCTGTATTCATGCATATTAACCAATAATACTCGTTCAATATATTTATTTTTGAAATTTTCTGCGAGAGAATAAAACAAAACGCGCCTGTCAGACACGTATCGTTCGCGCATCTGACACAGAGGTGTGAATATGATAATAAAAAGAGCGACTGAAATAGAGGATGGTCTTGTAGTGCGCTTCCAACTTATATTTTCGGAGAAATCAAGGAATTCCATATTAGGGCACTCTTCCATATTTGGTTACTTTCCTCTACTACAGCTCTATTAGATGACATAGTTAGCATTTCTATAATTTAATTCATTTCCTTGTACTTTTAAAAAAACTTGACAGTGGACTATAAATAATCCCCTTGAATACTTTCAACCCCATCCCAAAATGGAAAGGGACGATGCCATTCATGTGTCAAATTAGTAAAATCCAAAATGAAAAAAGGCCAATAAGTGGGAAAAAACAACCATAGTTTGTGTTAAATGCAAGGATGTATGAGGTAAGCACAGCAAGAAGCCAAAAATTTTTCTGTATCTTACAATGATGCCAATTCCACTGAAGTCGAAGACTCCAGGTAAATTATAAATTCGTATTTTTAAACTGTTCCATTTACGTCTAGGAATAATATAAAAGTGTTATTTTTAAATTAGTTTAAATAAAGAAGCACGTTTTTGATTAATTTATGTGTGGACATTTATTGACCCTCCGTGGTTCTCACTGTTTCTACTAAAAGGTTGGTCCTGCGAGGGTTAAAGAAGGTGCCGAAAATATGCCGTTGGTAAGGTAAATTTCAGTCCCGTTGGAAAATATTCCCAAAGGCCACTCAGACTACCCAGGATAATTCAAGGTATTTTCTCTCTGTAAATAGTTCTATACAAAAAGGAATCTTCTCGATCTAATTTCATTTTTCGGCTGTATAAGATGAAGTGAGGTTGGAGTAGTGTGTTTTTGGGGACCCCTGCCAAAGGATAAGATATTTTTGATTCTTTTCGTATTTCTTTATAATTTTATCTTTTGATTTCTTCGCCTATTTTCACTTTGTTTTTATTTCTCATCTAATTAGGGTTCAAGTATAATCCAATGTTGGTAAAAAGTCAATCCACATTTAATTCCTAAGTTATTCTTGAGTAAATCGAGAGTTTAATTGCAAAGTAACGTGAATTCAACGTTAATTTCAAGTTATCTCCAAACATAGTCCCAAGTGAATCCAAATATAAGTTCCTCTTCCTCAGCTAAGCATAGAGCTCCTTTGTATCCAAGAGTTCACTTCACAGAAAGTCAACGTTCAATTGTCTTGTATATAGCTCAAAGCTATTGTTAAGACGGGGGATGTGAATTGTATAGTGTAGAATTCCTTCCCTTTGTCTTCACTGCAGCATTCATTTGGCTTGCAAATTGTAGAAGCCTTGGAGGTGTCACCAGGGAAATATACCAATAAGTTTTCAATTTAAAAATCTTTTAGTAATATTTTTAATATTTTCAATATTATTAATTTTGCTATTAGGATTGAAAAATAACTTCATCTTTCAATTGCCAGATGACGCTAGTCACCTAATACCTTCACTTCGGTTGCAATGGATGGGAAAAACTCTCGACGCTAGTCAATTGGGGTATGGAGAACAGTGCCTACGTTCTTTCCGATGAGGCTCCAATAAGAGCCGAAAATCGCGATTCAGAGGACTGGACTGCGCTCCGTATTCTAATTGAAAAGTAAGATTGTTTTGCCTTCGCATTGCAACTGAATAAAAACGGTATACATTTTTATTCTATTGTTAATAGTTGTAAGCTTAATGTTAAGTTATTATGGCACACACTGTAGGTATAAAACAATTTACCGCTTAGCCATAATAGATCGTCGCGTCAACGATAAACTCCCTAAAGAAAGTCTGTCAATTGTGCACAGGTTTTTGAAAACGCGAAGTTAATGTTATCTCGAAGCTCCACAATACTCCGTAACATTTTTAAGCCAGTCTCTGCCGCATTCAAGTTTGACAAATTGGTAAAGATCTCTCTTTACAACTCTTTTCAGACGCGTTAAGGGTATTAGACATCTTACGTTGAGCAGGGCCGGCCCTAGGGTTTGCGGCGCCCTAGGCGAAAACAAATTTTGCGCCCTCATTACAGTTGAAAAAGTTCAACTAGCACTTTACCGGGACACGGTATTTCAACTCTGTGTTATGTTAATAATTTAATTTAATTTAATAAACCTTTGATTAATGACTGGGATATATAAATAAAATAACTGCTATTTTACATAACACAAACTTTAATTTCATAAAAAGCAAATGTAATTACATAAGACGTACTTTAACCAAAGGCATATGGGTTTAATGGGTCAAAGTTGAATTCTGTACATATAATTTTCATCATAAAAAACGGAGACTCAAAGTTAGTCTACAAATCTTTTATAACACTGTCTTAAACAATACACTGACTAACATATTGCAATATTGTTTGCTATTGGATTACTGTTCTATTAACTTCGGACTGAAAGTCACTTTTAAATACAGATTAGAAATTAACAGTATTTCTTGGCTAAAAACTAAAGTCCTAAGGGCACTTTTCTTGCTTTCTGCTTAGCAAATTCTTGAATGAGAACTTTTAAGTCTACTTGTCTTGCTCTCTCACTTTCAATAGATATTGTCGCCAGACCTACAAGTCTCTCCTGGCACATTGTACTGCGGAGATAGGTTTTAATTAATTTAAGTTTGGAAAAACTCCGTTCTGCACTAGCTACAGAAAGTGGCATCGTAAGCAAAATACGAAGTGCTACACATATGTTAGGAAATCCATTCTCAAGGTTGTGTTGGTAAATGTAGTTTAGGACTTCTTCAGGGCTTGATATAGAGTCGATGAGATGATGAGAAATTGCTTTCAATTCAGAACACAGTCCTACAGCATCAATATCAGATTCAATTAAACGTCCATCTTTTTGAATTCCTAATGATTTTTCTAAGTTGTTGCACATCGACTTAACCTCAGATGTAGTCTTGTTTTTAAGATCAGTAATGTTGTATAAAAATCCAAAGACACCAGATACTGTATTTAACTGGGAAAATCTTTCTTTTACCGCATTAGCAGCCGTGTCTAAAAGAGCAAAATAAAATTGAATCTTGAAACTTTCTGACGGGTCACTGGCAACATTTGCTGATTCATCTGTTGATTCATAATCAAACATTTTCTTCTTTTTTCTTATTCGGACCTTCTCCCTCTCAAAAATTGGTTCTATTCCAACTTCTTCTGCTACTTCCTTAGCATCAACCAGAACTCTCTGAAACTGTACATCACTTCTGGCTGTAACCAAAAACTCTTCGGTTTTTTTCAGGTGACTAACTGCTTTCTGGAGACTCAAATCCTTTTCTTGTAGTATCTTACTGGTTAGGTTTACCTGAAATAAAATATTGTGCCATGTAACAAGGGCAACAATAAACTTGAAGTCTGAGAGGTGTTTAAGTAATCCAAGTGCTTCTACCTTCGCAATACTGCCACTTGATCCTTTTAGAGAAGTGTCCTCAGAAATCTCCTCCAAAGCATCACACACATGAGACAAGTGGTACCGCAGAGGCGTTAGTGCATCAATTCGACTGGACCATCTTGTATCACTTAAGGGTTTTAATGTCAAAGCTGGAACATGACGGCGCAAAACATCCCATCGTCGAGTTGATGCCGAAAAAAACACATATGTTCGTTGAACCACATCGAAAAAAGTAGTAACCTCTACACAGCACGAAGCTGCATCGTTCACAACAAGGTTCAAAGTGTGTGAGCAGCATGGAACATAAAATGCACGTGGGTTGACATCTAAAATTCTCTTTTGAACTCCACTTTCTTTTCCTCTCATGTTGCTTCCGTTGTCATAACCTTGCCCACGAATATTCTCTACAGGCAAAGAAATCTCTTTTAACTTTTCTAAAACTACTTCCGTCATATACTCACCACTGGTACTTTCAGTGAGAGGCACAAATCCCAAAAAGTGTTCTTTTACAAGTACTTGATGATAACTAGATACTTCTGTTGAGGATGCCAGAGATGACTTTGGTAGTTCAACAAATCGAATAATAATTGTCATTTGCTCTACGTGACTAACATCTGGTGTGCAGTCTAAAATAATAGAAAAATATTTAGCCGTATGTACTGAGGACAATATATCTGCATTTATTGCATTAGCTAAAGTTTGAATCATCTCATTTTGTATATTTTTCCCTAAGTAATGAGTGTGCCTGTTGACATCACTTTTGATTTTTCTTAGATGCTCATTCATTATTGGGTCAAACATGGCCAAATATTCAATAAATTTTAAAAAATTTCCGTTGTCATTAACATCTAATTTTTCTGTCGTGCCGCGAAATGACAAGTTTTGGGACCCAAGAGTTTTGACGAGAGCAAACAGCCGTTCTAGAATTTTCTGCCAGTAAATTTCCTCTTGTTTTATTTTTTGTTCATAAACATTGTCAACAGTTAAATTTTTTTTAAGTGCTTTTTTCAGTGTTTTCCATTTTTCAAAGTTTTGAAGGTGATCATTTGATGTTTCGTGCGTTTCAAGGAGGGCCGACATATTGTGCCAGTCATTACAACCACTTTTGCCTAATGAAGAAGAGACATTTATGCCGCCAAACACCTTACAACAAAAACAGAAAACTTTGTCGGTAGATTTTGAGTATTGAAGATAGTCTCGGTACACATATTCACCATTTGGAAGCCTCCTTCTATAATGAAAGTCAGAAAATTTTCTGTTATTCACACCCTTCGGAAATTTTCCTTTTACTTGGTCAGGTCCATGCTCTACTAAAATGGTTCGTAAAGTTTGGCGATTAATATTTAGAGTGTCCCAAGACGCTGGATCAGCATAATCAAGCGTAACTTTGGGTGAGATTGAATTTTCCGGCAGTAATTCCACTGCATTATCTGTAACGTCAACGTCCATTTCAACGAAATTATTTTGAAATTCTTGCAGTTGACGTTCGTTGTTTTCTGCAGAAGTAGATGGCGGTTCAATAGCTGTTATCCTCCTAGGACATTCTTGAGGTTGGATCTGGATGATTCCCCCAGAAGTAGAAGGTGATTCAGTATCTGTTTTCTCTGTAGCATATTCTTGAGGTAGGAGCTGGTTGGTTTTTCCAGAGGTGGAAGGTGATTCATTATAACTTTCCTCCCTAAGAGTTGTGTCATTTGGTTTAATTAAATATTTTTCAAAAGACCCTTTAGCTTTTTTTGCTGACTCCTCTCTTTCCTGTCTTCTTTTCTTAAACCAAGAGCCCGAGTGTTTTCCTGACATCATATCTGGAAAGAAAACAATGATTGGATTAAGCTAACTTCATTTTGAAAAAATGAAAAAATTTTGAATGTCTTTACTCAAGATATGAAATTAGGATTACACCCCCAAGAAGCAAGGACTTCTCTTAAATAAAATTACATTAATAGCCTATTATTTTAATATTATTTATAAATACATTTAAAGTAGGCCTAATTTTGAAATCAATTTGATAGAAATTAGAAGTTAAAAAATTTTACAAAAAAATCCAATGGTCATTCTTGCTTAAAAAGTCAAGTTATACTGTTTTCAACAAAAAATAATTTGTTTTGATAAATATTTGGAAGCAAAATTAGAAATGTCCAGGTGGATTTCAAAACTAATAATTCATTCAACATTCATATTGTGTAATATTAAATAAATTAAACAACCACTCAGTTCGCCCAAATCCCAGAACAGCAGCCAGCATGACCAGCACTCAGCAGCCAGTTCCTAATCAATCACATCGGCATCGTAGGCGAAACAGAGGCAAGTGTTCACAAGGGGTTTTCTTTAAGTTATGATAATTAAACAATCTCAATTTTGATTTGATTTAGGCCTATATACAACAACAATATGACAATGGCCTATATGATATGATGACTGAAAAAAATTATAAATATGAAGAGTATAAGCTACTTACTTGTTAATTCAAACTTCCTTTTGCAGTTTTGTTATCGTAAATTAACAACTACTACTACTGTCAATCAATGCACAAACAAAGTCAACAACACTGCACTACTACACTAAACTGAAAAGTGAAAATGCATAACACGCAGCGCCCTAATGACAGACTAGTACTCTTATTCTGTTCACGTTCACGCTATGACTGCTGGCTTGACTGAAGTGAAGAGTGTGGGGTTGCCGCGACCACTGCGCCACTAAGTAGGCTTACGCTCAGCGAGGTTGCCAAAACGAGTAATTAATGTTAACGTTAAGTTATAGTTTTGCGTTTTCTTATTTTATAAGACAACTAAAATAAAATATCCTTCACCTTTCATTACCCAGTGATTTTTCTGTCTCTGCGAGTTACACAACTACTACATGAGAAAGTACTACGTCCCTAATTTTGCGCCCTAGGCGGATTTTGCGCCCTAGGCGGCCGCCTAGTTCGCCTATATGGACGGGCCGGCCCTGACGTTGAGCCCATTAAACAGATTAAACTTTAAAGTCCGCGATTAGGAAGATATAATGGCTTTCTTGCCGGTGGAAAACGACCCCTCTACATGAGACTTCGAGATTTTGAAATGTCACCGAAAGGATAAAAGCAACATAAATAAAGAAGGTTTACTAATTGATCCTTCGATTTATAATTTAAAGGGGCTTTTCTCTAAATAAACAAATACGTGACAAAAAAATCTGCATGCGGGGGAGAGCCAACACAAATAAAAACATTTACAAACCGTAAACCGTATCGAGCGGCACACCACTAATTTGAGGCTTAGAAATCGAAAAAGTGACCATGATAGGAGAATGGCAAACTTTGATTATTCTTTATTTTTCAGGTCGCTGAATCCGAATATGAAGTTTATTTTTATCTAGAATTGGTGGAACATGTTCAAAAATCTAATTTTTGCGAAAACGCCAAAATAAAAATGCGAAAAATCAATTTTGATAATTTTTCATATTAACCTCGCTATATCTTTGGTCGCTGTAAATATTTACTTAAAATTTACTCTGTCATCTCTGAAGAATTTAGATAACAATGAGGTTTGTCCAAGATGTTTAAACAAATTGAAAGAGGAGTTGTTAATTTTTAAATATTGTGTCGTCACATTTCGTTAGTTTTATGTTTACTTAAAAAAGTTGGGTGACGAACTTTTTAGTTTATAATTTTAATCAGCACATCATTAAAACATAAGTCATAAAGAAGTTTTCTGGAAAATTTTAAGTCAAAATATGCAATAGGAAAAACGTTTTGTGACTTTATAGACGAAAGTCACTCCCCCTCCCAAAAAAACGCTAATTTCTCGAGATACTGACAACGGTCTGGTGAATGGCTAATTTTGGTCTTACTTTATGTTTTTGATGATGCTGAAAACGAAAATGAGGTTTATTTTGAATTTATATTTTGAATATTTTGAATAGGGAGATTTTTAAGATTTTTTCAATTAAAAAAAGAGTCAACTTTATTTTAAGCTTAACTCGCTTAGTTTTGACGCTAGAAAACTTTGTAAAAAATAAAAATAAAGCTTTTTTAAATACTTTAAAAAAGTTTGTGTGAAGCTATTTTCTTGTGGCATTTTTATAATCAATTACTTTTAATGGGAAATAAGCCACAATTTTACCAAAAAAAAAAATGATTTTATTAACGTTTCGAAGCCCAAATCGGGTTTCGTTGTCAAAATACAAAAAACTAGTAAAATAAACAAAAATGTTGTTGCTAAGTAAAAAAATTATTTTAATAATTTATTCTAATATTGGCAATTCAGACGTATATTATACATTTTAAAGTAGAAAACTTTAAAATGATATCGCCAATATTTATGAGTTGCGTTCCTGGGACGACTTTCCTAAAAGATAGTTCATTCGATTACATGAAATCAATCCCAGCTCAAGAATATCCGTCACAAAAAAAATCATAGCATGTGATCTGTCTTTAAAAAGACAACCAAATGCAACGATGACAGTAAAATTTTCGCGTTAGAGATTCCATAGTAAATCACGAGGGAAAATCAGGAAAAAAAACCTCGCGATACTATCCCGACATCGTAAGTATTTGGTCTTAAATTTAATTTAATTTCAAAAAACTAATACCAAATTCTGACTTCAATATGTTTAAATTATAAATAATATTAATAATACATAGATATACAATGAGTAACACTAAAATATAAAATTTGTATTAACTCGACATGTTATTGACTTACTAAACGTGGTATTTTCTTTCTATTGACTTCCTCTTTCAGTATGGGTAACCACCGTGACCAGACACCTCGTAACGCGACAGTTCGTAACCGGACAGTTGGTAACGGACAATTCGTAACAGCGGCAGTTCGTAACGGCGACACTTGGTAACGGCGACAGTTCGTAACTATACAAATTCGTAATGGACAATTCGTAACGTCCAAATTGAATTATTATGTTTATTTTTGTTAACGTGGAAACTAACTCTTATTAGGTACAGCTATAATTGAAATGATGTTTATCAATTTAATGAATCAGTACCTACGGATAGACATGTTTAACACATTTTATATTTCGTGTTTCAGAATATTTAAAAGTCTTTAAACACAAACAAATATATTTAAATACATAGAAACTTTTAACATTATTTTTAAAATTTTATCAATCTTATTGTTCCTTAAATTTGCATATACCTAGACAAAGGAACAATGAGGTACTTAATTATTGAAATCTTTAATCTGACAACCGTCTTTAGACATTCCAAACTTTTTAAATAAACATTTTGTAAAGGAAAAATTATAATTACCTGTTATTATTTAAACCTTGTGATTGGTAATAGCTTTGGAGCATTCAATTAACGGTTATAGTTGATAAGAGGGATGGCTTGTAATACTTTAATACTTGGTTTATCTATTTTTATTATATTCTAAAACACGAAATATGAAATGCCTTAAAAATGTTTCTCGTGATACTGATTCGTTAAATTGATAAACATAATTTCATTTATAACTGTAATATTGTCTTTTTCATGATCATTTTTCAGTGCGTAACAAATGATAGGAAAAAGGGTAAGTCCGTGATAATACACATTTATGACATTTATTCTAACATGACATTTTAGTTAAATCTGACAGTTGTCACATTTTATTTTCAATTTGGAATAAAAACAAATCAAATGTGTTTCTTGCATTTATAAAATGGTATTTTCTTTGATTTGTATAGTCTTATAAATTATACAGATTATATTTGTAATATTATTATCCAATTAAAAAAAATTATTTTTTTATTATGGCGCCATCTATCGACAACTAGAATAATCACCGAACTAGAATAATTACCAAAGTAATCAACGACGTGCCTTTTTTTTCTGTCATATACAATTTAATACGTTAGAAAGAAATCGAAAAACTGTGACGCACTGAAAGATGATCATGAGAAAAAGAATAAGAGTTAGTTTCCACGTTAACCACAATAAACAGAATAATTCAAATTGGAGGTTACGAATTGTCCGTTACGAATTTGTATAGTTACGAACTGTCGCCGTTACGAAGTGTCGCCATTACGAACTGTCGCTGTTACGAATTGTCCGTTACCATCTGTCCGGTTACGAACTGTCGCGTTACGAGATGTCATGGAACCGGTAACCACATCTTACTGCATTCTACCGAGGAATTTTCGACACAATTTCGACTATACTTGAATCTCTCCACTGAACTCTATGTTCATTATACCATACATGTTCATTATGCCATACTGATGTTACTCAATTATAGCTCAATTATAGCTGATACATTTAGTTTTGTCCTAGTTGTCAATGTATTATCATTTTCTAATTTCGTTTTGATTATGTTTAAAGTTTTATCTAATGGCACATTTTTAAATAAACTGTTTATGTCAAAACTTACTAAATTATTAGTTGGATTAAATTTAATATTTGATAATTTGTTTAAAAAATGTTGTGTATTTTTTATAAATATGTCGTTATTATTTGTAAATGGTTTTATAATATTTAATAAAAATTTTGATAGTCCACTACAAGGAGAATTGATGGTAATACAAATGGGTCTAAGTGGAATATTCGCTTTATGAATTTTCGGTACTCCATAAAAATGTGGTGTCTTACTGTAATGAGGTGTCATTGATTTTCTTTGATAGTACGTTAGATCATTTTTTTTGGTATAATTGTGGCCTATTTCCCATTAAAAGTAATTGACTTTAAAAAAGGTTTAATAAGTTTTCCCCTAATAATGCTTTATTTTTTTTATTCTTTCATGTTAGTCTGGGCTGATTATCGGAGGATAGGCCATTTTTGGGAAAAGTTATTTACCAGCAATTTTATTGCTGGAATCGAATCTTATGATGGTATATATTAATAATATAGGTATGCAAAGTCCGCAGATAGTGTGCTACTTTTTTTATAAACAAAATGGCGCCCGAAAATCGTTTATTTTTCAATTTTTGCTCTATAACTCCAAAGATTTTAATTTTATACCAAAAACACTCAAATAAAAATTCACAACAATTTAATTTTGCATAGAGACGTGTTTTTTCCGATTCACTTCGACGAAAACTTTCCCGGAAAAAGCGGGTTTTTCCAACAAAATCTTTAATTTTCAACTAAAATTTTAGATAAGTAATTGTTAATCAATAATTAAATAAATTGGTAAGGTAAAATCCCTTTTTGCATAGACTATAATTCCAGAAGCCGATGGAAATTGAATGAACCGTTTAGCAACAATTGAATTGTTAATTAAAAATTTACGCTCACTATAATAACGACAGTAATTATGGTGAATAAAAATAGCTATAATTTTTTCATAAAAAGGTACTATACCTATCCAATGTACTTTACAGAATTGAAATTGGACTATTTAAGCGGCCTCAGGAATATTTTAAAATGATAAAGAATTTTTTGGCTTATAAACAAATAGAATACCTCAGGAAATATTAAACTAAATTGAATTGTAAAAACGGCATTCTAAAAGCAGCGGCAGGACTCTTATTTTAAAAGAAAAAACGTTTAATTATGATAAGTAGTTCCTGAGATACAACCGGTCAAAGTTGACCGGAATTTACGACAAATATATAAACAATAGGATCATAATTTTCAAACCATCACCTTTTTATTTTTGTCCTCTTTCTCCACACCAATTTTTATATCCTTAAAATACTCATAACATATATTATTATAATAAAAACTATCGATAATACGTGTGAAAATTGCCAAAAATAGCAAAATTCCAATCAAAAATTACGTTGGAGGAAATGTACCACTCAAAGTTCAAAATCGGAATACGTTAAAAAAATCCATTTTCTCGGCTTCCCATGGAGCAATTTCCTTCATTCTTTTTTTGTTCCCAAGTAACTCGAGTAGAGCCATCGAACTAACGCATTATTAAATGTCAAACTTGCTTTTGTTTAGTTATAATAAATTAATTTATTTATTATAACACAAAATTTTAATTTGTTTAAATAAAAATTGTTTAAATAATTATACAGCTTTCAAATGAGAATATTTATGTTTTTAGCTTTAACACTTGTAGTAAGTTTATCTAAAAAAAAGCCTACAACTGGAAAAAATATGTAGTTTTCTGTTCTTATAAATAAATTAATCTATTATAACAAAACAAAAGCAAGTTTGACATTTAATAATGCGTTAGTTCGATGGCTCTACTCGAGTTATTAGGGAACAAAAAAAGAATGAAGGAAATTGCTTCATGGGAAGCCGAGAAAATGCATTTTTTTCTCGTATACCGATTTTGAACTTTGAGGGTTACATTTTCTCCAACCTAATTTTTCATTGGAATTTTGCTATTTTTGGCAATTTTCACACGTATTATCGATAGCTTTTATTATAATAATATATGTTATAAGTATTTTAAAGATATCAAGATTGGTGTGGAGAAAGAGGACAAAAATAAAAAGGTGATGGTTTGAAAATTATAAACCTGTTGTTTATATCTTTGCCGTAAATTCCGGTCAACTTTGACGGGTTGTATCTCAGGAACCACTCCTAATAATTAAACGATTTTTCTTTTAAAAGAAGCGCCCGGCTGCTGATTTTCGAATACCGTTTTCATAATTTAATTTATTTTAATATTTCCCGAGATATTCTATTTGTTTATAAGCCAAAACAATGTTTATAATTTTAAAATATTCCTGAGGCTGCTTAAATATTCCAATTTTAATTCTTTAAAGTACATTAGATAGGTATAGTGTATTTTTATGAAAACATTATATTTATTCTTATGCACCATAATTATTGTCGTTATTATAGCGACCGTAAATTTTTAATTAACAATTCAATTGTTACTAAACTGTTCATTTAATTTCCATCGGCTTCTGGAATTAGAATTTTTACGAAAAGTGCTTTTACATTACCAAGTTATTTAATTATTGATTAACAATTACTTATCTAACATTTTAGTTGAAAATTAAATTTTTTGTTGGAAAACCCGCTTTTTCCGGGGAAAGTTTTCGTCGAAATGAATCGGGAAAAACACGTCTCTATGCATAATTTAATTGCGGTGAATTTTTATTTGGGTGTTTTTGGTGTAAAGTTAAAATCTTTGGAGTTATAGAGCAAAAATTGAAAAAAACACGATTTTCGGGCGCCATTTTGTTTATAAAAAAAGTAGCACACCATCTGCGGACTTTGCATACCTAGATTATTAATACATACAATAATAAGATTCGATTTCAGCAATAAAATTGCTGGTAAATAACTTTTCCTTGTATTTTGCTAATTAGCCCAGAGTATGTTGAAATATTACTCGATTTTGAATTTGAAAAATAAGAACGTATTTTTCATGAGCTACAACTTTCCTTTACTGCGTCTATCGACTTCATAAATAGGTAGGTACATCATTTTTTTCGTCATTTTTAAAAGTTGCATTTTTGGTAAGAATATTTTTTTTCGATAAAAAACTTACTATTTGAGTTATTTTCGGTCAAAGTGTTTAGACAAATTTAAGAGTTCCTCCGGAAAATTTGTAGATTTAGTTAGTTCTAAAGTCTTTTTTCATTCAACTCAAATCGATTGTGAAGTATTAAAGTGTGTTTCAAGAGATTCTACAGAGTGTTTAGCCGATTTTGTTTGTTTTTCCGTATATTTTAAGTTTTGTTATTTGACAACTGTACTGTAAGTAGAAATTTTTTTATATACTTATATTTGAACGTCGCTCGTGCCCCGGGATGTCCGTGGGCAAAAATGGAAAGGATCCACCAGATCCTGGTGTAGAAAATATTGGGTTCACAGATGAGAGCGATATAATTATGCAGACAAATGATTTAAATCAGAATAATTCTCATAGTGAATGTTTAAATGATACTAGTAAAAGTACTAATGATACCATAAACTTGACATCTACTTCAAATAAAACAAATACTATTAAAAAAAGTCAGGAATTTAATTCATCTAATCGATTTAGTTTAAATGATACTGGTCCGTTTTTTATATTTGTTCAACACATAAATTTGAGTATCGGTCGTTTGCATCCAATGAAACTTGGAGAAAAACTACTTTCGCTATCTAGTTATGATAAACATATTATTGAAATTGTTAGTGTAGGTAAAAATCGCATTAAAATTCAAGTCAATTCAGGTGCTGTTGCGAATAAATTAGTAGTTGAAGATTTTTTCGGAAAAAATAACCTAATTGCATATATTGCATATTATAATAATATAGAAGTTTGTGGTGTAGATATTAAAATTGACCAAAAAATGTATACTATCCTGAGTGTGTACCGTCCATCAAATGTTAGAGTAACAGTGCAAGATTACGTTAGTCTTTTTTCTCAAATTAGCAATGATTGTATTATTACCGGAGATTTTAATGCACATCATGGATTATGGGGATCAAATTCATGTTGCGTCGATGGTAATATACTAGTAGAAGCATTAGATTTCTTTCCTAATTTAATTGTTGTTAATGACGGGTCGGCTACTAGAGCTACTCCTCCAGGGAATATGAAATCTGTTGTAGATCTTACTATTATATCCTCTAGTTTATGTCCATCCTTTGACTGGACTGTTCTTCCAGATACCTATGGATCAGATCATTTTCCAATTAGACTTTCTGTGCAGAATATGAAAATTGAAAATAGAACTTTTATATCTTCGGCTAAATGGTCGATGTCTAATGCAAACTGGGATAATTTTAGAAACAACGTAGAAAGTGCCTTCAGACACGAACCAAATAAAAACCAAACAAACGAAATGATTTTCTTTTTATTAGATTCTATTACTGATGCAGCCAACAAATCTTTCAAAATTATCAAACCGTCAGTCAAATCTTTCAAATCGCCACTATGGTGGGATGATGAATGCCTCACTGCTTCTAACGCTAGAAAAAATTCCTTTAAAATTTATAAATCTAATCTTACCCTTTCAAACTTCATGGAATATAAGAAGAATGAAGCTATATGTAAACGAACTTTCCGCTCAAAAGCTAAATCTAGTTGGGCTCGGTTTTGTTCCTCACTTACTAGGCAAACTTCACCTTCAGAGCTTTGGAAAAGGGTAAACAAAATTCAAGGTAACAAAAAGTACACCGCTAATGATGAATGTATGGTAGAAAGGCTCTTTACAAAAATCTCTCCGGATTATGTCCATTTACCACTATTTATGCCGAGCATCTCTACTAATGACCACTTTTTACTAACCCCCATTTCAGCTGACGAACTTAAAGCAAATATCAAGAGTTCTAAAAATACAGCCCCTGGTATTGACGGCATTAACTATAGTATGCTATTAAACCTACCTGCAATTGCTATATATTATTTGTGCAAAATATACAACAATATTCTACTTAAAGGAGATCATTGTGACGCCCTCAAACAATGCCTGGTTATTCCTATACCCAAACTAAACCAGCGTACCGACTTAAGGCCTATCTCTCTCATGTCCTGTTTGCTTAAAACATTTGAACGAGTTATGAAAAGCAGATTAGAATGGTGGTGTGAGAACAAAAATATATTTCCAGTGTCTCAGTATGGCTTTCGTAGGAACAAGGGAACTATTGATTGTGTTTCTCAATTAACAACTGATATTCAATTATCATATTCAAATAATAATTATCTATCTGCCATTTTTCTTGATATTTCTGGGGCTTATGACAACGTCAATTTAAATCTATTGTTCGAAAAACTGAAGCACATAGGTATTCCACCTTTGTGTGCTTATGTATTAGTAAACCTATTCCTTAATAGACAGGTATTTATTAGATGTAATGATAGATTGATTGGCCCAAGAGTAGTGCATCAAGGTTTACCACAAGGATCAGTCCTCAGTCCCTTGTTGTTTAATCTATACACTCTAGATCTCCACAGTATAGGAATTAGATGCAGTATATTACAATATGCAGATGATTTCTGCTTTTACAATGTGAATAAGTTGTACCAACAAAGTATTAATTCAACTAAGATGGTACTGGGTGATGCAAGAGAGTATTTTTTTAAACAAGGATTTGACCTTACTGCAAATAAATCAGCGGTGGTGTTTTTTACGCGACATCGCTTACCAGTTATGACCAGCATCATGATTAACAACCTAAGTATACCCGTTCATAAGCATTACACTTATCTTGGTATTACATTGGACACCAAGTTAACATGGGATGAACACATTAATAAGTGCTTAATAAAATGTGAGAAAAGTTTAAATATTCTTAAAGTAGTTAATCGCTATCGATGGGGTGCTGACCCTAAAATTAATTTAATGTTTTATCGTGCATATACCAGATCCATTCTCGACTATGGAAGCATTCTATATGGATCTGCCACAAACAGTCGCCTTAGAAAACTAGATCGCATTCAATATAAGGCTCTGCGGTTAGTTCTAGGTGCGCTCAAGTCTACGCCTATAGAGAATCTTTTAGCTGAATCCATGGAGCCTCCTTTACATTTAAGACGACTATTTTTGGCTGAAAAATTTATTCTTAAATGCCAATCTTACAACCAAACTGAACTACTACAAAAAATATGTGACATCTCTGTTTCTAATCTTGTCGACAAATGGTGGCACAACAGGAATTCTCCTATTTTAGCAGTAGCATACTCGAACGTTTCTCAGCACCTAAACAGTCCAGGTGAATTAACTTTCTTTAAATCGAGTTTTAATATATCTTATGCCAATGTTAATGTTTGGTTCCCAAATTTTGACAGTGAGAATCCAATTGACTTTCAGCAACATATAGCCAAGCTTGATAATTCATGCAGGATTTTCACGGATGGTTCAAAATCAAGATTGGGAGTTGGATGTGCTGTATATATTCCGGATCACCAAGAATCCTTGATGTTCAAGTTAGATAAACAATGTTCCATATACTCTGCAGAAATGTTCGCGATTTATCAAGCTCTAGAATGGGCTGTCAACAAAAAAATTTCTAACAAGCAAGTTGTAATTATGTCAGATTCAAGATCTTCGTTATTAGCTCTAGAAAACACACGTAAACATTTATATAAAAATAGCCTTGTCGTCAAAATTTTAGAAAACCAACTAAAGCTACTGGAAAAACAGACTTCTGTAACTTTCGTCTGGGTAAAAGGACATATTGGTATTTCCGGTAACATAAAAGCAGATTTTTTTGCTAAAGAGGCAATCTTAAAAGGATCGGAAATAACTTGGCTAGATAGAAGCGATCTAACAGCTACTCGCAAGAAAAGTTTGAAACAAAATTGGGATATTGAGTGGCACGCTTTCTGCAATCGAAGCAACAATCTCTACACCAAAATTCATCCTAGTTTACCTACTGAGCCTTTTGCTATCAGAAGTTATCCCAATAGAAATATATATGCCATGTTTATTAGATGTCTCTTTAATCATGCCACTGTCAAGTCATACCTCTATAGATTTAACCTATCCGAATCAGATCTTTGCGATTGCAATGGATATGTTGACGATATTAATCATTGGTTGTTTGGATGCAAACATAATGATGTTGCAATTAAGTTTTTGATGAACAATCTGGTTCAAGAAGAAATACCTTTCCCACAAAATAATGCTTCTCTTTTATATTTGTCTCGTAGAAATTCTAAAATTAAACAAATCATCTGGGAGTTTTTAAAAAGGACTAAGAGGAAAATTTAACTTGCACTGAATGAGTCCGGTTGAATGTGTTTAGCAATAATTATTGTTTTTTTATGTTTATCCTTATTATGTAATATTGTCTCCCTGTGAAAGTTCATTAAGTAGATTTTGCAGGGAGGTAATAAGAATAGAATTGTATAAAAGTTTATATTGAAAAAATAAAAAAAATAAAAAAAATAAAAAAAAAAAAAAAAAAAATTATACAAAAAAATATGTATACAAAAAAAATATATAAAAAAAATTAAATCAAAAAAAAAAAAAAAAATAAATAAATAAATAAATAAATAAATAAATAAAAAAAAGTATAATAAATTATAAAAAAAATTAAAAAGAGAAAAAAAAAATTAAAAACACAAAGAGGGTGTAAACCTCCGCGGGGTTGATCCGGGTTGAAGCCTTATCGCTGTGTAAAAAAAAAACATATATTTATTAGCATTTAGTATTAGTATTTAGTATTAGCATGTAGTTTTTTTTTGTCGTTTTAATTATTTGTAAATTAATTTAAGTTGGTTAGGGCCATGAATGAGGAGTATACCTACTGGTCAATTAAATGTTTCCACTTCTACATATGTATGTATGTATGTGCGTGCATAAGTATTATATGTGCGCACATGTACCTAATGTATTATGTAATGCAATGTATTATATTTGGAATATTTAGCAAACAGTAATTTATTATCTATCGTGGCTGAATGGATCAAGTAATCCAAAGCCAATAAGGAAGAAAAAAAAAAAAAAAAAGAGTTATTTTCGAAAAACCGCATGAAAACGTGTTTTTTTTGTTTAAAATCAAAAGTTTTGACTTGTAAACAACTCGAAAATATTGACTTATATAGTGAAAAAACTGTATAACACAAGTTGCTTAGAATTAGTCAGTTTATCCATTTCCGGACTTTTTTAAACGTACGGTTTTTCAACCACGAGAGAGATTAACTTTCACCCCCAAGTAAAAGCAACCAACGGCACAAATTCAACTTTAAAGTGGGGGCTAAGTAGAACCTAAATCCAAATTTTCACTAGTAATACCACTAGAGGTCAAATTATTTCCGGAAATTTTCTAAAAATATTCATGATCAAAAAAAAAATTTCCCGATATTAATTTGACTTCGCGTGGTATTCGGTAAGAAAATTCCACACCAAATTTGCATTTGAAAATCCAAAACTGCATGAACAGATTAATAGCGCGCCATAGCTTTGTCAGCAATTATTTAGGCTTTCAAATTCGTAATTTTTACTCATTGTAGTTGCATGGGAATACCATTTCAAGATAGAAAATAGTATATTCTTCAATTTTACATAAGTTTTGAGTAACTACAAGTGATAGAAAATGAATCAAAACTAAATTATGTAAACAAATAAAAACCAGTCTGTCAAAAATGTTCTGTTATTGTAAACGTCAAAAAATTTCCACTATAATTCGCTGTTGGGTACCCCACGAGCAAAAAATTTCCGATAAAATACCTCCGTTGCCATGGTGATCTGTCAAAATAACGTATTTTGATTGGTTCAAAATTACAGGTGTGGAATTTTCAAGCAAATCCGTCGTGACGTTGAAAATTAGACTCCAAAACGGTCATTTAGTGGGTAATCCTGTACATACATTAAGATATTGACGTGATAGACAATACATATTATAGGAGTGCATTTACTAAGGCAAAAATGTAGAACTTTATATACCATAAATGTCACACAATAAATTTGAACATGAATGGTTTTTTTCGAAATTGACGCATGATAAAAGCCCCTTAAGTAACAAAAGAGTCTCCTATTGTTATTTCGTCTTTTGTCAACATACACACTCCGTTCCATACACACTCCGTTCTATAAATTGCTGTAAATTACCTCACGAACCAACACACCCACCCCTAAGACATTGCCTTTCAAACATGCCCAATTAGTCAAATGAAAAGTAAATAGGTTCATTGGTAACTCAATCAGATTTCGGCTCTAAGGCAGTGTTGGTGGTTAATTCCGTTATTTACTTGCCTAAATAGAGCAGCATTTCGAACCTTGATATAACAGCAATCGTGAAAAGGATTGCTATTCCAGATATAGTTTAGAGAACAAACGAAGTAGGTCCCATTGGTTTATATCAATATTTGATTTAAGATAATAATTATCTTATACATTAAATCCTCCATAACTCCAACGACAATGGTATTGCAAAAATGTTTGAGTTATTAGGTTTTCGGCTTAAAAAGTATAATCTTTTTCTACAATATTTTATAAAAATGTATTTTTCTACAACCGTGTTAAAATGCAGTTTTTAGCACTCCATACGAGCGTTAAAAATGCTACTTTAAGGCACTAGTGCTTTAAAAATTTTAAGGCACTGCAATTCGTATTGACCGTATAGGCAATTTTGATGTAATGTCAAAAAAAATATAAAAATGGAATGTCAGTAAAGTTCAAGTAAAAGTTTTTGTAAATATTGTCCTGTAATTACGTTTGTAGGAAAAATATTGTATGATATGCGTGTTAAAAAGTACATCTTTAAGGCACTCATGTGCCTTACTTTCACATGCGTGTCTTAAACGTGTACTTTTAATACTTATATCTTAAATAACTCGCACACCTAGTTCAATTGTGCCACAACTGCAAAAAATTCGAATTTTGGGTTAAGGCTGTAAAATATTGCCTATATAATGGCCCATCTAATGCAATACAGCCTGAACTAACATATTGTTTTGGATAAGTATAAAGTAAGTTACTTCGGTATTTTACTGTAGGGTTTTTGGAGGTTTTGAAAATACAATACGGCCATAACTGGGAGATGTGGCGAGAATATACACTGCCACAATACAACCGATGTAATTCAATACGTTCAATACGGCCACAACTGCAAAAATCAAGAGAGATGTGGCGATAATATACACTGCCACAATACAACCGGTATAATTCAATACGGCCACAACTGCAAAAATCAATTGATTTTTTCATTATATTGCCGCGGTATCTCCTAAGTATTGTTTTATACATGACTTTCTTCACAATGCAATATCGCCATAACTATCAAAACAATAATAACGTTTTATTTTTAATAAATTGTAATAAGATCTAGCCAATAAGTGTATAATTTACTACCTAAATTGTAAGTTTGAAGCAAGTCTTTCTCATAATAAATTATTTACAGGGCAAAACGCGTTTACTACAGAACGTTTTGCTCATTTCTCGAGAATATTGTGCTTTGCACTTGTGGCACTATTGAACTTGGTGTGCGAACTATCTTTCTACAAACGTGTTAAAAATCCAATTTTTAGCACTCCATAGGAGCCTTAAAAATGTCACTTTAAAGCACTGGGTGTTTTAAAATTTTTAAGGCACTGCAGTTAAAAGTGTAATGGCAAATTTTGAAAGCAAACGTCAAAATATTTATATTTTATTTATTAATATTATATATAATATATTAATATTAATAGTACAATTTGCGCAATTTGAAAAATGAATTTCTTGCACTGCAGTTTTACCATTTTCTATGTTTAAGGCGGAATGAGTAGAAATAACTGAATTTCCAGTCGAAGTTGAGGCCACAATATCTTAGAATGTTGTTGGTGATGTTCGCTGCACCGGCAGCAGTTATCGGGCAATCAAATTCTTATTTTCCAAAGACAACAATCATAGATGCTTAAAAACTTCCGTAACAATTAAGTCAACAATGGTTGCTAAGGTCCGTAATATGCGATGCAATTTAAAACTATCTCCTTTCAATGTATTAAAGGTTTTTTAAAATTTAATTTAAACTGTATTATTGCATTTTTAACACGTTTGTAGAAAAAATATTGTGTGATATACTCGGTAATACCTGTTGATTATATAGTCTAAGAGCTAGTGAACCGTCCGACTAACGGTCGTCCTGTAAGGCTAGAAATTTTTCTAGTGATAATTCATAGCACACCAAGGCTAAAAACCATGACCTGGCAGGCCTCATTGGTGCACGTGTATCTACCAGGTGAATCGAAAAGTGCAAATTTAGGGGGTAAAATAAACTTTCTCCTGTAAGGTTTAAATTTAAGTATGTGTTTGAGTAAGTCATTCAGAAGAAATGTGTACAATGACAGGCGATTCTGAAGAGCATAAGACCTTGCCAGGCGAGGGGAAAGATTAGGGGTTTTTCCTAAAATTATTCTTTTTGCATCGAACAAATTTTTTTTAGGTTTTTTGAAACATTCCAAACAGAAAACGTCTTAAGTGATTTTTCTCTTAAGTTAATAGTTTTTGTTATATAAGCGATTGAAAATTTTGAAAATTGCGAAATCGGCCATTTGTAACCCTAAATCGGACATTTATCTAAAAATTTCAATCTTGCCAAGATACGTAGATATTCTTTAAACATTGATTGATGAAATTGCGAAGAGTTTTTTGCAATAAAATATCGAAAACCCCTTTGTTTTTTAATTGCTAATCAAGCAGGTGCGACACTGCAGTATAAGTGAGGACGTTTGAGTTTGCATAAATTCATTATCTCGAGAATAGGCAAATTTCAAGAGAAATCCTCAGACAGGTCGATTTTTATTTTTAAATTAGGACATTTTGGCATATATATAATACTAGTGACGTCATCCATCTGAGCGTGATGACGTAATCGATGATTTTTTTAAATGAGAGTAGGAGTTGTGTGATAGCTCATTTGAAAGGTTATTGAATTTTATATTCACTGATATAAACATTAACATAATTATTTATACAGGGTGTACAAAAATTTTTTTTTTATTAAATTAACTTTGATTAAATTTGACAAATATAAGAAACAATTTTTTTGTACACCCTGTATAAATAATTACGTTAATGTTTATATTACTGAATAGAGAATTAAATAACCTTTCAAATGAGCTACCACACAACCCCTACTCTTATTTAAAAAAGTAATCGATTACGTCATCTCGCCCATATGGATGACGTCACTAGTATTATATATATGTATGCCAAAAAGTCCTAATTCAAAAATAAAAATCGACCTGTCTGAGGATTTCTCTTTAAATTTGCCCATTCTCGAGATAATGAATTTATGCAAACTCAAACATCCTCACTTATACTACAGTGTCGCACACGCTTGATTAGCAATTAAAAAAACAAAGGGGTTTTCGATATTTTATTGCAAAAAACTCTTCTACGTTTCATCAATCAATGTTTAAAGAATATCTACGTACCTTGGTAACATTGAAATTTTTAGATAAATGTCCGATTTAGGGTTAAAAATGGCCGATTTCTCAATTTTCAAAATTTTCAATCGCTCATATAACAAAAACTATTAACTTAAGAGAAAAATTATTAAAGAGGTTTTCTGTTTGAAATGATTTAAAAAACCTAAAAAAAATTTGTTCGATGCAAAAATAATAATTTTAGGAAAAACCCCTAATCTTTCCCCTCGCCTGGCAAGGTCTTATGCTCTTCAGAATCGCCTGTCATTGTACACATTTCTTCTAAATGACTTACTCAAACACATACTTAAATTTAAACGTTATAGGAGAAAGTTTATTTTACCCCCTAAATTTGCACTTTTCGATTCACCTGGTAGATACACGTCCACCGCTGAGGCCTGCCAGGTCATGGTTTTTAGCCTTGGTGTGCTATGAATTATCACTAGAAACATTTTTAGCCTTACAGGACGACCGTTAGTCGGAGGGTTCACTAGCTCTTAGACTAATAGTTAAACGTTGTATATTTGCCAAATTCCACTCTTTACTAAATTGTTTAAAAATTCAGTTATAAAAATATCATTGCCGCATGTTTCGATATGGTGAGAAAATCGACAACCCGAGGCTAGGTACATTTCGCTCCCAAACTGCCATAATTCATTCTCACCTCTTCCATAAAAATTCATCACTTTAGTGATTGGATATTTCTTTTTCCTGTTGCTGGAGAATAAGCAATTCTGAAAAACGGCTTTGGTGCAGATGTGGTTGAACGTTTCGATATTTTTCTTTTATTTCCGTTCTACAGAAATGGAGGAAAACACAAAGCTTCTGAGACTAGGAGTAGATCTTACCGGGATAAAAGATATATAGTGAAGTAATTTATGGAAAGTATTTGTTTCCGCAGATACGATATTCTTTAAGTGGGTTAAACTGACCGTTGAATATATTTTTGAAAACCAATGGTAGTAGTAGTAACGAAAAAGTATATAAAAAAATTAATTAAGTATTAGAAGGTTCTAAAATAATAATCAAAAAATATAAACATACGTGCATAGAAATTCGCACACTTAAAAAATTTGGTCATTTTTGATGTGTCGTATTTCCTAAATCTGTTGGCCGGTTTAAGTGATTTTTTAACATGTTATAGCCTGATTCTTTAACAATACCGCTGTAATAATATCATATCAACAAACATCAAAGTTTGTCAGAATAGACACCGTTAAGATATTAAAAAATTTTTAGCTTGCTATTAATAAACTTTTTTTTGGTACGCGGGATCCAGGCCTATTAAAGCCATGGGTACATAATTCGCAAATATTTTACGGCTATCCCTACTTTTTCTGTCTTTACACGGCAAATTACGTGTAGTAAAATTCACACTGGTATGGATATGTAAACATTACTAGAATGTCATTCTACTTGAAAATGTCTTGATTAGCTTAAAGAGATGGCTTTTAAATGGTCTTGGATAACTGTTATTTGTATCATTGCAAATTATTAATTCAGTTAATAAATGTGATAATTTTTTCACTAACTCTGTATTCAGTGATTGTAATAATTTATTTGTACAACAAAAACTAATACTCAATCGAGAAAAGAGGAAAAGTCTTAAAGTGATTTTTATTAATATATTGTTACTATGGAACGTGTACAATTTTGAACATCTTTAACAACAAAATACTTGGATCACAGAATATATCGACGGTGAAAGTTCCCAATCTCCTATGTCAATTTTTGGATATTTTGTTTGGTTACCCTTAAATTAAAGAGAAATATGTATTTTTACTGTTTACAAGTACACGAGCGGGATACCCTCAAAAAAGCGCTTAGTGTTCGAGATACTGGCCACGGAGGGGTGAATGGCTAATTTTATTCATACTTTATATTTTCGAGGGTGCTGAACACGAAAATGAAGTTTATTTTGAATTTAATTTGGGGGAACATCGTCAAAATCGCAATTTTAACCTAAAAATAAAAAAAAAACATGAAATCACGTTTTTTGAGTTTACCTCGCTACAACTCTGTTCCATTTTAAAATTTTTTTCTGAAATTTTTACAGTATATAGCTTTAACATTTCTCAAGACAGCAGTACCTGTTTCAAGCTTTTATTCTTATCCTGGTAAATGTTATGAATTTTTCAAAGGAAAAGGTGCGGATTTGTGCATTGCAAAGTTTAATCGCAAAAGTTGTGTGACGAAGTTTAAAATTTGGCTTCTTAGTTACGTTTATGTTAAATTAGAGAGTACAAAGAAGTTTTCTGGTAAGTTTTAAAACAAAATGTTTTATAGAAAAAAAAAATAGTGCAACTTTTAATGTCGACATTAGAAATCCCCAATAAAACGCTTATTTTTCGAGATACTGACCATGGGCGGTGTATGGCTAATTTTGATCTTAGGTTATGTTTTTGACCGTAATGAAAACGAAAATGAAATTTATTTTAAATTTTAGGTGGGGGAATATTGTCAAAATTGCAATTGTACCGTAAAAATAAAAAATATGAAATCAGGTTTTTTGCTTTTAGCTCGCTACAACTCTGGTCCGTTTTTTTTTAAATATTTTTTTCTAAAGTTTGTACACTATATATCGCTCACTTTTCTGGAGAAAATGGTTTCTACTTTAAGCTTTTAATCTTATTCTAGTAAAAGTTATGAATCTTTTAAAATACAAGGTGAAGATTCGTGAATTGCAAAGTTTAATCGCAAAATTTGACTGACACAATTTAAAATATAGATTTTAAATCAAGTTCAAAATAAAACATGTGTACAAAAAAGTGTTCTGGAAAGTTTTGTATTAAAATGTTTCATAGAAAACAAATGGTGCAACGTTTAACATCTACGTTATAAATCCCCAAATTAACGCTAAATTTTCGAGATACTGATCATTGGTGGTGAATGGCTAATTTTGGTCTTACTTTATGTTTTTGATGGTGCTGAAAACGAAAATAAGTTTATTTTGAAGTTTAGGTGGGAGAAAATTGTCAAAATTGCAATTTTGCCCTAAAAATAAAAAAATTTAAACCACGTTTTCCTTGAAGTTAAAAGTTGCACCATATTTTTTTTATAAAACATCTAGTCCTAAATCTCCCCATAAAACTTCTTTGAACTCTATGGTTTAACATAAACGTATTCAAATAGATAAATTTTAAATTTTCTAAAATTTGATCCCTTTTTGAACATAAACGTGATTAAAAGGATAAATTTTTAATTTCGTCAATCATCTTTTGCGATTAAACTTTGCAATGCACAAATCCGCGCCTTTTTCTTTAAAAAATTAACAACCTTTATCAGAATAAGAATTAAAGTTAAAAACAGGTATCGTTGTCTTTAGAAATATTTGAGCTCTATACTGTAAAAATTTCAGAAAAAAATATTAAAACAAAACAGAGTTGTCGCGACGTAAACGCAAAAAAAACATGATTTTATTTTTATTTCTTTTTAGGGTATAATTGCGATTTTGGCAATGTTCCCCCACATGAAATTCAAAATAAATCTCATTTTCGTTTTCAGAACCGTCAAAAACATACAGTATGTCTAAAATTGGCCATTCACCTCTCCACGGTAATTACCTGGTTATTTTAGGAGTATCTCCCGCTAGCCTAAAGCTCCTATGGCTTATTTCATATACGGCCATCTAGAAGCCAATTAATGTAATAACGACATAGGAGCTTGTAAACAGTAAAAATACATATTCTCTTTAATTTAGGGTATCAAAACAAAATAGCCAAACATTGACATAGGAGGTTGGGAACTTTCACCATCGATATAATATATTACCCTGATGTATTTTCTGCTTGGGTCTTCCACAAATAATACACAATAAATAACTTTTTATTAAGTTCACATCTTAAATCAATTATTTATCAAATACACTATATATCAATAGTATTTAATCAACAACTCAAAATATTCTCGATGCCATGTCAAATATTTAATATTGTCACTGATTGTCAGTGTCTGACCGACAGTATGCTGACAATATTCTATTCGGCTGAGTGCGTTGTAAGACAAAGATAGATTTGGAAAATATTACCACGGACATTGTGTTCATTTTTTTCGAATCCTGAAAAAACCAATAAATATTTTTGAAAAATTTAAACGCAGAATGAAAAACTAAATTATTACCGAGGGCCGAAAGTCCCTTAGAATAAATAAAAAGTTTATTTTTAATCGGATATTTGAAATTAAAAATCACACTACATTTTCTCTTAGTTTTCACCCCTGTAACTTATTAAAATAAACAGTATAGAAGTTCTCAGGGGCTTTCGGCCCTCGTTAATAACTTAATCTTTCATTCTGCGTTTAAATTTTTCAAAAATACATATTAGTTTTCTCAGGATTCGAAAAAAATGAATCCCCATTTGAATAGCATTGCAGCCGAAAATACGTACCCATCCTCTTAAGGAAAAACACGCAACTATTATTTTCTAATGGAAAAAACAAATTTTTTTCGAGTCTTTTCTTAGGAAAATAATACATAGCATCGTATTCGTTAATAATAAACCAGACCACATCATTATTTTTAAGATGTGACAAATGTCTCTACTAACAATCGATCACACACTTTTTTCCTGACACATTTATATGAAAATATATTCAATACTTTGTCTTTTTAATGCATTGAACACGATATTTCCCATGCCCACAAATATCGAAACAGTAAATTGTCAAAAATTCAACGTCTTTCCATATTATAATATTTTCTGTGTCACGTTTTCCATAAAAAAATCATGATAAACGTCTATTGAGCCCATTTTCTCTGTTCGGAAGTGGCTTTATGCCAGCGGCGAGTAAATGGTTTTTTTGTGTGTGATTCCGCGAAGAGGCACTGAACTGAACGATTTAGTCGATATTGTGAGGCCGCCCCCGTATGAAAAAATATCAGGGAATTGATTCTAATTCATTTCGAGGTCGCAATACAATTTCGACACCGTCATGATGGTCGCAATTTATAGCGATTCTTATTCATTTCGATATTAGTTACAACTGGGGATATTAACGTTATCATTTTGACATTGCTCAGAATTTCGTTTGGCGCTCCTGTTTATTGGATTTATTGGCTACGCAACCACCGCAACTTTTGTTGATAATCTGAAAAATTATTGAAAAACATGCCATTTTTGGGAAAAGTTATTTACCAGCTATTTTATTGCTAAAATCGAATCTTAAGATTGCATATTATATTAGTAATTCTTTTTTTTTTATTAGTGCTCTGTAACTCCTAAGATTTTTCCTTTAAACCAAAAACACTCAAATAAAAATTCACCGTAATTAGGGCTTCCAATCCCGCAATACCGAGATCTCGGTATTGCGGGATCCCGCGTCATTTTCCAATCCCGCATGATGCGGGATTACAGGCGCGGGATCCGCGGGATTTGCGGGACTGAAAAAAGCTTACATTACTGCTGTAGCCACGCTCAAAATTATCAAAAAACTGGAAAAAAATTATTCAAGGTTAGTTTCAGAATTAGCTTTATCTTTGCGCCGTATTTTACAACGACGTAGAAATGTGACTGCACTACTGATTTATCTCCAAAAGCCTCGTAGATACCAAGCGTCGTGTGACGATGAAACTTTTCATCTCCCACCGAAAAATTTACTTCGAAAAGGGAAAAGAAATTAATGATTTTGTAACGGGAATGAATTCAGCCTTTGAATTTCATCTGAGAGCAATTATGACAAATAGGCTGATCAAGTAAGAAACACGTGAGAAACAATGTCATGTAGAGGTTCCATCATCGGGTTCCGATCTTGATCTTACATTGCAACAGAAGTTAGAGTTAACTATGTCGTCAGCATGTAATGTATTTAGTTTGCCCGTCGCCATCTCGAGCTAGTACACTTGAGTCCATTATTAAAATAGAAATGACTCTCTATGAATCTGGGGAGTCAATGGGAAAATATCTTACATTTACATAATATAAAGCCTAAAAAGGAATACCGTCGATGTATGGAAGCCGAAAGGGCATCTTCTGCTGCTGGCTATATTGTGTCTAAGATTCTCAGGAATTTGGCAGATGACAGTTTAGATTTAGATATTGGCTCGTATGAATAAAAATGAGAATGTAGTTTATACTTAAAATTTTGGAGTACATACTTCACGCGGTAGTAGCTACTCTTATGTACGGTGGATGGGCAGAAACTCATCACATCGACATATTTTTATTCGTATAAAATGTAGTATAAACTTATACTCTTTGCTCATACCCATGAGAACGTACTCGGAGTACTCCATACTCCGTTTTAATTCATACCATCCAATATGTTGTGTTTCCTTTGCAAACATTTTCAATAGGGCTTTTCATTCGCAGTCATTTGTTTCGAGCTTCTGTCATATCCTTATTCTGTCGTATAATCCGTGCATATTAATATTATACACAGATTATACAACATATGACAGAAGCTCGAAACAAATGACAATCGATGAAAAGCCCTATTGAAAGCTTTAGCTAAATAATAGTAACTTACAGCTAAGTAATATAGCAACTAAATTAGTAAACTATATTAATTTTCAGTTGAAAATGGGTTTTTGGTTGATTTTTAAAATTTTGTTGGTGTATTTTTTGAAGATAGATTTTTTGTTTTTTCAGTATTTGTTAGTGTTTTTTGTGAAGAAAAAACAGTTTTGATCTCATACTAATAGTAATACTTAAATAAATGTGGAGTTAGTTGATTAATTTATTGTTTTATTTACCTTATATAAATGTGACTACTTTCAATATGCGGGATCACGCAAATACCGAGATCCCGCGGGATTGAAAATTCGTAGTCCCGTAAATACCGAGATTGAACCCAGGCTGCGGGATTGGAAGCCCTAACCGTAATCTAGTTCTACACAAAGTTATTTTTTTTCCTATTTCCTTCAACAAAAATTTTACTGGGAAAATCCGAGTTTTCCCAAAAAAGCTGCAGTTCTCAATTAAAATTTTAAGGAAGTAATTATATTTATCAATAATTAAATAAATTGATGACATGAAAGATTTTTTTTAGTAGATTATATATCAGGAGGCCGGCGACAATCTAACCAATAGTTTAGCAATAATTAAAATGGTAATTAAAACATTTCGGTCGTAATAATAATCAGAAAGATTATGTTACACCAGAATAACTATGATTTTCGTATAAAAAAGCACTATACCTATTCAACGTCCTTTACAGAATTGAAATTGGACTATTTGAGCGGTCGCAGGAATGTTATAAAGAAACAATGTTTTGGCTTATAAAAAATAGAACCCCTCAGAAAATATTAGATTAAATTAAATTAAGTTCTCTCTCTTCAATCCTGATCCCTTGGAGGGAGTGTAGTGGTCGACGTGATGTCGTGTATTTTCCGTCTTTAAAGATCTCTGTCTCTGGTCATTTCTTTTAACTCTTGCATAGGTCTTTTACATATTCCTGTAATTTCATCGATCCATCTTGTTGGGGATCTTCCTCGTGATCTTCGGCCTTCCACCTTTCCTTGTATAATGAGTCTTTCCATGTTTTCTGTGTTGGCTCTCATAACATGTCCAAAGTATTTTAATTGTTGGAGATGGACTTTACTGGAGAGCCGTTGGCTAACCTTTAGCTCTCTTAAAATCGAATTATTTGTTCGTCGGTCGGTCCAAGGAATTCGTAGCATTCGTCTCCAACAGAACATTTCAGTGGCGTCTATCTTTCTTCTTTCCGAATTTCTCAGGGTCCAAGATTCACATCCGTAAGTCAGTATTGGGAATATTAAGCAGTTGATCAACCTCATCTTTAACGCTCTTGAAATTTGACAGTCCTTCCATATTGTGGTCATTTTTGCTGTGGCGACTTTTGCTAGATCACATCTACGTTTTATTTCCTCCTGTAGTGACCTTGTGTTTGTGATTAATGATCCCAGATATAAGTATGAGTTCAGAACCTCAAACCGATCAATTGTGGTTATATGTGGATGATTGTTATGTAGTCTATCCACTATCATGATTTTTGTCTTTGATATGTTTAATTGCAGACCAAATATTTGACTTTGTTCTTCAACCAGTCGTATAAGACAGTCAGCTCTGCTTGACTATTTGCAAGAAGAGCTGTGTCATCTGCGAAACGTAGGTTGTTTATTTTATGACCATTTATTGAGATGCCTTTTTCCCATCCTTCAAGTGCTCTTCTCATAATATGCTCTCCATATATATTGAATAATTGTGGCGATAGTATACATCCCTGTCTGACACCCCGTTCTGGATGAAATTCGTTTGAAAGTGTGTCAAGCACTTTAACTGATCCAGTAGTGTGTTCGTATAGTTCAGTTATAAGCGAAATAAGGTGTTGGGGTACGCCCACTTCTTTTAGTATTTGCCATAAGTGTCTCTACTTGACCCTGTCGAACGCCTTACGAAAATCTATAAAGCATATGTACAGTGGATTATTGAATTCCCTAGATTTTTCGATTATCTGTCTTATATTTAACAGGTGTTCTCTAGTACCCCTACCTTTGGTAAATCCAGTTTGCTCTTGTGGAATTTCTCTTTGAAGGAATGTTTTTAGTCTCTCGTTGATTATATGTAGCATTATTTTACTGGCATGTGATATAAGAGAAATAGTTCTATAATTGTCCCATTTATGGAAGCTGCCTTTTTTATGAATTGTGGTTATTGTAGATTTTGTCCAGTCTTCAGGCCATTGTTTTGAATGCCATAAATTAAGTTAACGCTGTGAAAAGGGCACGGCTTCTGTGCCCTTTTCGAAGAAAAAAAAATGAATTGCGAGGAGTGGTTCCAGGTATAACCGGTCAAAACCACAGGATTTCAATCTTTGAACCGTTATGTTTTTATTCCGGTTCTCTTTGTACATACAAATTTTCATATCCTCAAGACACTCATAACAAAAAAGATTAATGTCACCAAGTTATTTAATTATTGATAAATAATTACTTCCCTAAAATTTTAGTTGAAAATTAAAGATTTTTTTTTTGGAAAACCGTTATTTTTCGAGGAAAATTTCCGCCGAAGGAAATCGAAAAAAATTATGTGCAGAATTAAATTACAGTGAATTTTTACGTGAGTGCTTTTAGTTTAACGTTAAAATCTTCTGAGTTACAGAGCAATAATTAAAAAAAAAAGATTTCGGAGCGCTAATTTGTTTATAAACCAAATAGCACACTTTCTGAGGACTTTGCATAGCTATATTACTAATAATGAAATACATATTAAGATTTGATTCCAGCATGTCCAGCAATAAAATAGCTGGTATATAATTTTCCTTGTTTTATACTAATTTTGCCAGATTATTACCTTACATCTTTCATTGTGTTGATAATTCACGTTGTGGAAATTCTCAATTATTATATTTCTAATTTAATACTTCTTCTTCTTAACGTGCCCTATCAAGTCCCCTTGACGTTGGCGATTAACATGGCGAAACTGTCTCTGTCTCGAGCTATTCTAATTAGGTGTTCTGCTTTCTTTATTCCTGTCCACTCCCGGATATTCTTCAACCAAGAGGCCTGCTTTCTACCAATTCCTCTGCGTCTTTCGATTTTACCCATCATAATAAGTTGAAGAATATTATACCGGTCTCCCCTTAATACATGTCCAAAATAGGCCATATTTCTATATTTGATGTTATCAAGCAGCTTGCGGGTAGCATTTGCTCTCTTAAGGACTGCCACATTTGTCAGCATAACCGTCCATGGTATTTTCAGTATACGTCTATTTAATACTATTCTATCTAATTCCTCCAAAGCCAGCAAATTTTCATAAAACCCAGCCATATTAATACCTTTTGTTTTAGTTTTCCTTGCAAGAAACAAACAAAACACATCTCCCAAACCAAACCTAACCTCGCTTTCGGCCATTCATTCATGTCCGTCTCACAATAATTTCGACTCGAAATTCTAATATCAACCACTTTTTTGGAGTCGCAATTAATTTCGATAAGTCGCTATTTTGTGACATCATTTCGTTAGTTCAACTAAAATCCACAAGGCTCGCACAGTCGCATTTCAACGTCGCCATATTGATTGCGACTTGTTTTGAGTCGAAATTTGACTTAGAATCAGGGGCCTAATTCGGTTTATTTGCAGATTCTTATACAAAAATGTTCCCTCCCTAAAAACGTACAAATCTAAATGGTGCCGGGGTAAATTTTGGGGCACAAATTGTATTTTTAATTAATTATTGCCAATGTGTTATTAACTACGCCAATCATACAGGGTGTCCTGTAAAATAGTGCGTTCCTTTAGAACAAAAAAGTCTTATAAACATTTTTGTGTAAAGTCAACCGTTTTCAAAAAAAAATTTAGTTTAATGCATTTGATTTCCACAGAAAAGCACGTTGCACTCCTTCTTATGGTACCTTGAAATAATTACTGTTTACTGTAAATCAACTACACATCATGAATAATTATCAATTGTTAGACAAAATGTTATGTAATTAAGAGGAAACAGTAGCGATCAACAGGTAGCGAAAACGCGTTCCAAGATTGCGGCTGTAATTTTGAATATTTTTTCGAGATACTTGGCACACGTATTCGTAATATAATAAAGAATGGCGGTACAGAGCCCAATTTGAAAAATATATTAATATGTGGAAATTACTCTGTAATTAAATACAATATTAAAAAAAACGAGCCTGTACCACCATTAAGAAGAACAAAAAATTACACTTTCTTCAAATAAACTTTTTTATCCGATGCCTAGATTTTGTGTCATTTTGGAACTACTAATGAAATAAAAAATTTTAGTAGTTCCAAAATGACACAAAATCTACGCATCGGATAAAAAATTTATTTGAAGAAAGTGTATTTTTTTGTTTTTCCTTATGGCGGTACAGGCTCGTTTTTTTAATATTGTATTTAATTACAGAGTAATTTCCGCACATTAATATATTTTTCAAATTGGGCTCTGTACCGGCATTCTTTATTATATTACAAATACGTGTGCCAAATATCTCGAAAAAATATTCAAAATTACAGCCGCAATCTTGGAACGCGTTTTTGCTACCTGTTGATCGCTACTGTTTCCTCTTAACTATTCTAAATGGGAAATAAGCCACAATTTAACTAAAAACATGATTTTATTAACGTTACGACGTCCACATCGGATGTCTTTATCAAAATACAAAATAATAGTAAATTAAACAAAAATGTTGTTGCTTGTTTATAGTAAAAAATTCTTCCAATAATTTAGTTTAATCTGACTTATTTATATCGGCAATTCATACATATATTATACATTTTAAACTTTATTAAATGATAGTTCATTCGATTACATGAAGATAGTTCATTCGATTACATGAAATCAACTCTAATTTATTAATATTTTGTATTTGACAACGACGTCCGGTCTTGGTAAAAATTTGTCTTGGTAAAATGTATATTTATTTAAAAAGCCCATAAAGGGGCTACAAATATTAGAACAAAACGTTTTCGCTCTGTAACAAAAGCATCATCAGTGTTACAAGAACATGCTAAGCCACCCAAAAATACTAAGGTTAAAACCTTTTAAAAAGAGACTAAATGTCTCTTATAAATGGATACATAATAAAATCCAAAGGACGGATATAATTCTTATGGATATGGCCTTAGGGCAACATATGACTCCCACACGTGGTACGTGGGTTTCTAGGTATTCATTAATTAGGTCATTACGTTGAAAGAAGGGAAAGACGTCTCTATAATACTTTTCTTATTGGAACCACTTTCTGGTAACATCCTTAATCTCTGACTGTACAGTATGCAGTCACATTTTGCTTTCATTCGTCTAGGAAATAAGGTCCGAAAGAAACTTTATTTACTCAATTGGGACCGCGCAAGTTTGGAAAAGCGACATCTGGTTTCATAGCTCGGCCACATTTTTCGCACTTTTAATTATATTGGCCAATCATATAGGTCCCGGTTGCTGGAAAATTGTCAAGGCCATTGCCCAAAAAAATTATAAGAAGAAAAAGTAAGACTGAGGTTATGTTATTAATAGGTAAACAATAGGGAACTTGCACATTTTTTTTAGTACATAATAATGTTCAGTTTTGTATAAGAATGAGATTTCCAAAATTTCACGCTTCAAAAACTCATAATAACTTAGAAGTACAAATTTAAAGTCTTCTTTATCTTAAAATAGTTCAAACGACCCGTGACGTCATAGAGTTTAACTATGTGGTTCAGTTTATGGTTATATTTACGTATATTCTTCTTCTTCTTCTTTAGTTTATTGGCCTCCACCTACTTGGGTATTTGGCCAGCTCGTCGTCGGGGAATAAAGGAAAAATATTTATATTCTAATGACATTTATCGTATGTCATTGTAATAAAATATACCAGTTTGTTGAGATTGCAGTTTGATACAGTTTTTTAAGGAAAGGAAAGAAGGTTTACTATTGAAAATAAAATCATTTTGTAAAAGTACAAATTTTTTATGAATAGTTCAAACAATCAAAAACATTTGTAACGTCTTATAACTGTATTTTCTACTGACGTTTATAATGTCTAATTTAAAATTATATATACAATTGGTGTAGAATGTAAACATACAACCCGTGACGTCACTACACGTTTTGGGGTGGCTGGTATAAGTTGAATTTTTAGTCGTCTTTAGGGTCCAAACGAAAGACAAACAAAACTTTTTTATTTTTGATACAGGTATTAAATTATGTTCTGTTGTGATTTATACCATTTTTTTCGAATTTAAAATTTTATGCAAGTTTCCTATTGTATGTAGCAAATAAAATTAATTATTCAAATGCAGTACTGCAAGCAAAATACAATTAATAAATTAACTTTTATACAGTGCGTCCATAAAGTAACGTATAAATTCGTTATTTCGTAAACCGGTTACTTTAAGGAAAATTTCCGAAACAGGTCGATTTTTATTTTTAAATTACGATTTTTTGGCATATATATTATACTAGTCACGTCATCCATCTGGTCGTGATGACGTAGTCGATGATTTTTTTAAATGAGAATAGGGGTCATATGATAGCTCATTTGAAAGGGTATTCAATTCTCTATCCAATAATATAAACATTAACATAATTATTTATACAGTGTGTTCAAAAAACATTTTTTCAATTAAAATAAGTGAGACAAAAAGAAGAATATACTGTAATTATTTAATTCAAAATACATTTTACTATTGTCAGTAAACAGAAAAAAAATTTATTTGACAAATAAACATTGATTTTCTCTTAAACGAAATGTTCAAACTGCCAAGCGATAGGTGGGTGGCAGCTTTAACATAGAATTTAAGCAAAAAACAATATTTATTTCTCAAATAAACATTTTTTTCCTGTATTCTGACAACAGTAAAACGTATTTTGAATTAAATAAATTACGTACATTCTTCTTTTTGTCTCAATTATTTTAATTAAAAAAATGTTTTTTTGAACACCTTGTATAAACAATTAGGTTAATGTTTATATTAGTCAATAGAGAATTGAATACCCTTTCAAATGAGCTATCACATGACCCCTATTCTCATTTAAAAAAATCATCGATTACGTCATCGCGCCCAGATGGGTGACGTCACTAGTATGATATATATACCAAAAAATCTGAATCTAAAAATAAAAATCGACCCGTTTCAGGATTTTTCATTAATGTCGCTGGTTTACGAAATCATGAATTTATGCCTTACTTTATGGACGCACTGTATAATAATTGCATATCATATCAATATTGTGGAGAGTAACATATAATTTTTCTTCTTCAATAGCTGTAGGTATGAAATATACGTCAATTTGACAATTTCAATTGACAATATGAATTATTTAAGAAAGTTGCAACCTTTCCCGCTATTCGCGCACGATCGTTTCTCGTATTCCCTCCAAGTACTTGCACACCGCGAATACCCTTATCTTTACTTAGATTTTGAGTATTAGGAACTTTCTTTCGGAAGATAAAATTGATCTTTACTCAGATTTTGAGTGTAAAAAGATTTCTTTTGGACCTTTTTCCCTAGACGAATGAAAGCGGAATATGACTGCATATTGTAGAATTCTTTTCACTTTATGTATTCGCGGTCTCTTGTCTTATAAATTGTAAAATTCAGAGATTAAGGATGTTACTAGAAAGGGGTTCCAAAAAGGAAAGTTTCAGATTTAAATAATTATTTACTATTATTTTAATAGTGAATTTTGTATCTGGGACTTTTCACTTTTAGTTATCTTTTGAATTTGTGAAAAAAAAATGTTCAAACAATTTTTGCTCAAAAAATTCGCTCGGCACCCTTCTGATTTTTTTAAAGGGAACATTTTGAACAGAAATGCGCAAATAAACCCAATCAGAAAATTTTTTCATACGGGATCGGTCTCACAGCATGGACTAACTGAGCTGAACACCCTTGTTTTATAGCCAATATTGGGAGTGGATTATAAAATAACATTCACAGGAAATTGAAGAGATTCTTTGTTGTAGTGGAGTGATTAATTTTCTACAGAGCGTTTTGAAAAATCGCAATAGAAAATGCAAAAAAAGTAAATAAATATTATTTTTTTAGTTTATTTATTTATTTTGTCATTAAAAAACTATTGCCGATACACAAATTCTTCTTTTTTCTCTTCGGCTTTTTCCCATTATGAGTTCACTGTTTTCAAGCTCCACATCACTCCATACCCAAGTCGCCAACTCTGATGTCTCTATCTATCATAGCGTTTCCTATGTAAGTTTGCTCCCTTATAGTCCTTTACCAGCAATCCTTCTTAAGGTTTCCAGATGTCTTCGTGTTTTGCTTGTATCTGGTCTTGTTTCGGCAGTGTAAATCATAACTGGCCTAATAACTGACTTATATATTCGGGCCTTGGTTTCCAAGCTTAGGTGTTTGTTTTTCCAAATTGTGTCATTTGGGCATCCGGCCGTTCTACTGGCTTTAATTATTTGGTCTTTTATCTGTTCTTAGATATTGTTGTCGGCTGATAGATTAATTCCCAGATATTTGAAAGTCATTACTTGTTGTATAATTTGATTGTCTAACTCCAATTTGCATCTTGTTGGTTCTTTGGCAATTACTAAGCTTTTTGTTTTTTGGGCTGATATTTTCATATTCATTTCTTTTGCGTTAATGTTGAACTCGTGCAATAATCTTTGTAGGTCGTCTTCGCACTCTGCTACTAACACGGTGTCATCAGCGTAACAAAGTATTTTTATCTCTCTATTGCCCATGTTGCACTCTCTTTTTTTCTTCACTTGTTTTATTATTGCATCCAACATTATGTTAAACAGTAGAGGGCTTAGTGAATCTCCTTGTCTGATTCCTGTGTTTGTTTTTATGGGTTCTGCTAATATTCCATTGACTTTCATTTCTATTTTATTTCTTACATATATGTTTTCTATCAGTTTTATGATATTCAGTGGTAAATATTTGTCATATAGTAGGTGTATCACATCTTTTAGCTGGATTCTATCAAACGCTTTCTCTAGGTCTATGAAACAGAAAAAGGCTGGTTTGTTATATTCAGATAATTTCTCCGCTATTTGCCTTATCACAAAACTGCATCGTTTACATGATCTTTCACTTCTAAATCCTTGTTCTTCATCCGATATATTTATGCACGCCATTATTTTCTCAATAAGTATTTTTGTTGTGAGTTTCAGTAAAGTGCTCAGTAAATTTATCCCTCTCTAGTTACTTTCTATAGCTTTCTCATCCGATTCTAATCCTGGTGTTTCCAGTTCTTCGTGATTAGCTGTTTGACATATGTTTTGTAGGTAAGTTGTCCATGTATTTGTATCAATACGTTTTACTTCTATCAATTCCTTCATCTCTGCTCTTTGACCTCTTATCATTTTCCACGTTTCCTTTTGCATCCCATAAAAGTCGTGCTCCATCTCTTTTGAAAATGCTTCCCAATGTTCTGTTTTCTTGCTTCTTACTATTGAGTTTTCCGATACCGGCGGGTCTCAGAACAATATTCTTTTCGGCCACCTGTGCTCTGACATTCATTGTATTAGCCCGTATCACTGCAGGTCTCTGTTTTCCAACTTATTTGTAATTGAGTGTTTTACTTCCATTCTGTTCCATATTTCCTCTGTTCTTATTCTATCCTCCCTTGTAAATTGTAGACATCTAATCATAAAAGTCCAATTCAACTGTTTGTATTTTATTTCGTATTGTTGTTGTCATTTGTCATACTTCCGCTCCATATAAGGTAATATTCAGCACGATATTGAAAGATCCTTTTTTGTTTTCTGTGGTTAGAGTGTTATTCTATGGAGTGCTTTCGTAGCTTGTTTTCCCGTGCTATTTTCTTTTCTATATCTTTCATACAAGTACCATCTCGGCTTATCATTTTCCCTCTAAATATTTAAAATTTTAAACAAATTTTCTAAACTTTTTTAATAGTTCCAGTTGTCAATCAGATGTCACTAAGGATGTCTTTAGTTATTTATAATGTATTTTAGATTTCCTTTTAAATTATGCTTGTTGCTAGTAGAATAAAATCAATGTCAGTCCATTATCACGTGTTTGATGGAACGTTGAGTATTGCAGTAGTGGCAGACTGGCGGGATATCTGATGCCACGAGGTATCCATATGTGAGACGTGTGTGATCTATTCGTAGTAGACGAATACCTAATTTTCCTTTTCTGTTCATAGATGACAGATTGAGACGAGAGAAGTTAGATTGAACTCCGTGCATCGTAGTTTTGTTTTATTCCACAGGTCTGCCCATGAGGCAGACTTTGTTTCATGAATATCAATCTTGTAAGATTTGTCAGTGGCGGCCGGTGAGGTAGTGCCATGGAGCCATGCCACTACCTTATTTTTATGCAGAAACATATTTTTTTATCTTTAAACCGTTTTAACGTCCGTTCATTTTTTTGTGCGTATTTCTTTTCTTGTTATAAATTATATAAAATCTGGCAACTGTGTAGTGTAATAAAACCTTCGCCACTCACAGCTGACAGGATGATCGTGCCAAAATCTTAGATGGCTCGCCTGAAAAGAGAAAGATTTTACGGGCATTCTATGTAAGTGACAGAGATAGAGCTATATTGCACTTTTAATACCCGTTTAAATGGGACTATTCGTGCCTGGCTCGACAAGGAAGATCTAATATTTTTTACTATGATCATAGTGAATAGTAAAAGATTCTCATTCTCATTATATTTTCGAGTTTCTTTACGCGCTCGTCGCTGGTTTTTGTATTTATAATTATTACATCTTTAATTATGAAACTAAATTAATTATTACATTTTATTATAAATTATTATATTTTTAAATAATTTAAAAATTTTTAGTTTTTAATAAAACCCCAGTTAATTTCAGCTTATCGTGATAGTCTAATTCTAATTAAACACAATGAACAAGAAGTGGATAAGAATCGATATGTTTTGAATCAAATTAAAAATTATATCTATATGGTTTTGTGGAGCTTTCGAGTTAGTTTTGAGAAATCACAACGAAAAGGAAAATTCATAAAATAGAGGCATCTTTAAGGAACTATTCAATTTTAGCCGAATTAGACAACGACTTAGGTTCATATTCAAAGTTCCAAATCTTTTAAAGGTATGTACCTCAAAACAACACAAAATGAACTCCTTCAGTGCATGTTAGATGTTTATCACGAGGAAATAAGGAAAGAAATTGAAAATTATCTTTGTGTTGCAGTGATTGCCGATGAAACGAGAGACGTCGTTGGTGAATTTCAGTTATAGTTTTTTGATATTTGTGTAAAGGGCGACAAGTTGAGAGATTTTGGAGATTTTACTTGTTGGACGGACATGATGTCAAATCAATCACTTAAAGCATTTTAAGGGCCGGTTGTTCGAACGATAATCAACAATGATCACTATCAAATATTTAATTACTGTCACCAAAACTGTCAATGTCAACTTTTATTGGGTTGCTGAAAACATAATTGATTAAAATTATGAGATTAGTTAATCAATTAACATAACAATTATTAACATAATTGATTAAGTAATTTCATTTTATGTTTTCAGCAACCCAAACAAAGTTGACATTGACAGTTGGTGACAGTAATTAAATATTTGATAATGATCATTGTTGATTAGCGTTCGAACAACCGGCCCTAAATGTTTAATTTTCTTGACACCCCAGAAATGGTATATACCTACATAATGTAAAAGTATCTTTAACTATTTTTTTTTAAATTTCTATTTTATACCCTCTGTCACTAAAAATTTAGGCAGCTGTCCGAATTCTGACACTACCTACCTAAAGTGATACGAGCCGCCACTGAGATTTATATAAGTTGGGACCTCTTTGAATGCCGAGTCAGAAGAACATGGTCCTTTAAGGGCCTGGTTTTTTTTCATTTGCAAATATACCAATATAGATGGATGTTGTCTATTTATTGAACTTACGGATTTTTTGAGAACCTGAATTTTACGGAATAAATCGAGGAAAGAGAATCAGAACATATGATGATTGTTTTGCTTTCTTAGTAAATGATTTCAGAGTTTTACGAGGATTACTTTCTAAATAGCTTTGTTTTCCAACGCGTTTACCATACATAACCACCCTATATAACTCAATAATTGAGTGATTTAATATAGGTTAAATAATAAAACAAAGTTTACAGATTTCATTATTGTTGGATCAATAATTCACCCACTAATAACCCTGTGTATTTATATGTTTCTAGATAAAAAAGAATATCCATCGATTTCTTTACACTCTATTATTCGGATACAATATAAAGGCCTTATTCAAACATTGAATATAACTAAATTATTGGACTCAGAAGATTAAACTAAAGCGAGTTTGCTTCTTTTTGTACTCGTAATCGATTTATTAATCTACCGACAAATTAAATTGAATAGTCCCTTATTGTACGAACTAAATGAAAATTAATTTTTACTGGTCTGTTTTTGCTCGGAAATAAATGTTCCATATCCTAATAATAATTATATCTGTTCAAATACTAATTTTATACTTCACCCCCTATTTATCTAGATTACATCATATTTGCTTAGGTTATCTCTTCCAGTTCACATACAAACGCGAAAAATTTGAAAATTAAATTTTGTTCCTCTTTCACATTTAACTTTTTATTTGCATTCGTATACGTTTGAATCTATTTTACCAACGAACAATTAATTTTTCTCTGGTTTATGTGGTCCGAACACTTTTTCCCTCTTTTGAACTTTGCAATTAGGTGATAATGTGTTTTTATTTCAGGTGAGTCTACTGTTAAATGAGCTCAATGACACAGGAGAAATCAATGAGTAAGTGTTTTACCATGTAATGTTTGCATAGTTGCGGTAAAAAATATAGTAGAACGGTCATATTTGAAGGTTTTGGTAGTTCTGCTTTAAGGTATACTCCGGTGGCTGGTTTGTTAAATAAATGTGCAATTAAACATATTTATTTTAAATACTGTTAAAGCAGGACATAACGTATGTGCTAAAATTAATTATCACTATTTTTTATTTATATTTTACTTTACAGGACCCTCCCTGTTACTGCATACTTGCATTAATAAATGATAAAGGATATCTTTTGTAATTATTCTTTTGATTGTTCGAATTAGTGATACTAAAACAACTTTATAAAAACAGAGTTAAATCTAAAATTAACGTAACTATACAGTTCAAAATTTTTAAAACTTAGCAAAAAATTCACGCATGAATCACCTAAAATATTTATATACACTTATTGAATTTTCCCTTCTTCCGTATTTTCTGTATTACTATCATCATTCAATTTAATAATATTCCACCATTAATGTAAAAGTATCTACCCAATATTATCTTTGCTGTATTTTTCAACTTGCATCACTTTGGTGATTATTTTCTGCCAGTGTTCTTTGGTAATAAATTTACATACTTCTTTTAATTACATCAGTTAACTTCTTATCAAATTTAGGAAATACATTTGTACGCCTTATACTTGGTTTTAATTTTTCCCACATTAACTCTATACGATTGAAAACAAATAAAAGAATATAAAAAAAATTGAAAGCACTCGTGGGAGTGCCGACAGAAGTGAAAACTTCTTATAGTATATAAATTACGAGCTCAATGCTTTTTCCCCATCCAAAAAGAAGTGCTATATCATATACACGAGGCGTTTGCCCAATACTATTTATGTATACATACACATAATTTATATACGTACAAAATTTATTTCAGCGAAGTGATGACGGTCGCAAATTCAATAATTTTTTCCCATCCAAGAAGTGCACAATGTCCCTAAAGAAATTTTAAATTCATAAATTTATTTCGTCGAAGCGATGACGGTCGCTAATTTAATACTTTTCCCCATGCAAAAAGTGCACAACGTCCCTTAAGAAGTTTTCACTTCAAATATTTATTTCGTCGAAGCGATGATGGTTGCGATGACGGTCGCCAATTTAATACTTTCTCCCATCCAAAAATGTACAACATCTCTAAAGAAGTTTTCACTTCAAAAATTTATTTCGTCAAAGCGATGACGGTCCCTAATTCAATATTTTTCACCTATCCAAAAAGTGCACAACGTCCCTAAAGAAATTTTCACTTCAAAAATTTATTTCGTCGAAGCGATGAAGGTCGCTAATTTAATATTTTTCCTTTTTCCCCATCCAAAAAGTGCACAACGTCCCTCAAGAAGTTATCACTTCAAATATTTATTTCATGGAAGCGATGACGCTAGTGATGACAGTCGCTAATTTAATACTTTTTCCCATCCAAAAAGTGCACAACGAAAATAAAGACGTTTTCACTTCAAAAAATTTATTTCCTCGAAGCGATGACGGTCGCTAATTTAATAATTTTCCCCATCCAAAAAGTGCACAACGTCCCTAAAGAAGTTTTCACTTTAAAAATTTATTTCATCGAAGCGATGACGGTCGCTAATTTAATACTTTTTTCCATCGAAAAAGTGCACAACGTCCCTAAAGAAGTTTCACTTCAAATATTTATTTCGTCGAAGCGATGACGGTCGCTAATTTAATAATTCTTCCCCATCCAAAAAGTGCACAACGTCCCTAAAGAAGTTTTCACTTTAAAAATTTATTTCATCGAAGCGATGACGGTCGCTAATTTAATACTTTTTTTCCATCGAAAAAGTGCACAACGTCCCTAAAGAAGTTTCACTTCAAATATTTATTTCGTCGAAGCGATGACGGTCGCTAATTTAATAATTCTTCCCCATCCAAAAAGTGCACAACGTCCCTAAAGAAGTTTTCACTTTAAAAATTTATTTCATCGAAGCGATGACGGTCGCTAATTTAATACTTTTTCCCCATCTAAAAAGTGCACAACGTCCCTAAAGAAGTTTTCACTTTAAAAATTTATTTCATCGAAGCGATGACGGTCGCTAATTTAATACTTTTTTTCCATCGAAAAAGTGCACAACGTCCCTAAAGAAGTTTCACTTCAAATATTTATTTCGTCGAAGCGATGACGGTCGCTAATTTAATAATTCTTCCCCATCCAAAAAGTGCACAACGTCCCTAAAGAAGTTTTCACTTTAAAAATTTATTTCATCGAAGCGATGACGGTCGCTAATTTAATACTTTTTCCCCATCTAAAAAGTGCACAACGTCCCTAAAGAAGTTTTCACTTTAAAAATTTATTTCATCGAAGCGATGACGGTCGCTAATTTAATACTTTTTCCCCATCTAAAAAGTGCACAACGTCCCTAAAGAAGTTTTCACTTTAAAAATTTATTTCATCGAAGCGATGACGGTCGCTAATTTAATACTTTTTCCCCATCTAAAAAGTGCACAACGTCCCTAAAGAAGTTTTCACTTTAAAAATTTATTTCATCGAAGCGATGACGGTCGCTAATTCAATACTTTTTCCCCATCTAAAAAGTGCACAACGTCCCTAAAGAAGTTTTCACTTTAAAAATTTATTTCATCGAAGCGATGACGGTCGCTAATTTAATACTTTTTCCCCATCTAAAAAGTGCACAACGTCCCTAAAGAAGTTTTCACTTTAAAAATTTATTTCATCGAAGCGATGACGGTCGCTAATTTAATACTTTTTCCCCATCTAAAAAGTGCACAACGTCCCTAAAGAAGTTTTCACTTTAAAAATTTATTTCATCGAAGCGATGACGGTCGCAAATTCAATACTTTTTCCCCATCCAAGAAGTGCACAACGTCCCTAAAGAAATTTTCACTTCAAAAATTTATTTCGTCGAAGCGATGACGGTCGCGATGAAGGTCGCTAATTTAATATTTTTCCTTTTTCCCCATCCAAAAAGTGCACAACATCCCTCAAGAAGTTATCACTTCAAATATTTATTTCATCGAAGCGATGACGCTAGTGATGACAGTCGCTAATTTAATACTTTTTCCCCATCTAAAAAGTGCACAACGTCCCTAAAGAAGTTTTCACTTTAAAAATTTATTTCATCGAAGCGATGACGGTCGCTAATTTAATACTTTTTCCCCATCTAAAAAGTGCACAACGTCCCTAAAGAAGTTTTCACTTTAAAAATTTATTTCATCGAAGCGATGACGGTCGCTAATTCAATACTTTTTCCCCATCTAAAAAGTGCACAACGTCCCTAAAGAAGTTTTCACTTTAAAAATTTATTTCATCGAAGCGATGACGGTCGCTAATTTAATACTTTTTCCCCATCTAAAAAGTGCACAACGTCCCTAAAGAAGTTTTCACTTTAAAAATTTATTTCATCGAAGCGATGACGGTCGCTAATTTAATACTTTTTCCCCATCTAAAAAGTGCACAACGTCCCTAAAGAAGTTTTCACTTTAAAAATTTATTTCATCGAAGCGATGACGGTCGCAAATTCAATACTTTTTCCCCATCCAAGAAGTGCACAACGTCCCTAAAGAAATTTTCACTTCAAAAATTTATTTCGTCGAAGCGATGACGGTCGCGATGACGGTCGCTAATTTAATACTTTTTCCCCATCCAAAAAGTGCACAACGACCCTCAAGAAGTTTTCACTTCAAAAATTTATTTTTTCGAAGCGATGACGGTCGCCAATTTAATACTTTTTTTCATCCAAAAAATGCACAACGTCCCTAAAGAAGTTTTCACTTCAATACAAATACGTACAAAATTTATTTCGCCGAAGAGATGACGGTCGCGATGGCGATGATGGTCGCGAAATAAATCCTTTTTCCCCATCCAAAAATTGGTTTACATTTATTTTAAATTTAAATACTTCTATACAATTTATGTATAGATACACATAATACAAATACGTACAAAATTTATTTCGCCGAAGAGATGACGGTCGCGAAATAAATCCTTTTTCCCCATCCTAAAATAATTTTTACATTTATTTTAAATTTAAATACTTCTATACAATTTATATATACATTCGAATAATATATAGCATAAGCGATGACGGTCGCAATGACGGTCGCGATGAGGGTGGCGATGACGGTCGCGAATTCAATGCTTTTTCCCCTATCCAAAAATCGCACACTTCAAAAATTTTTTTAAGCAACGTTTTTTTTTTTAGTTGTGAGTGATTAAAATTTAAAATATTATAAAAAAAAATTAACTAAAAAGCAAAAAATAAAAAAAAAATCAAACTCGAAGGATTATTCGAAAAAAACGTTCGTAAAAAAATGAAAAATATCTAACACATTCGTTAAAGAAAAGCTTGGGGCGAAAACCGTTTATTCGATTGAAGACGCGCCCCACGCTTTTCTTTAACGAATGTGTTAGATTTTTTCATTTTTTTAACGAACGTTTTTTTCGAACAAGCCTTCGAGTTTGATTTTTTTATTTTCTGCTTTTTAGTTATTTCTTTTATATTATTTTAAATTTTAGTCACTCATAACTAAAGAAAAGCGTTTCGTAAAAAATGTTTTTTCATATTTTTTTATTTTTTACTTTTTAGTCTTACACAGCAGCTTTTTTTGCATTTTTGAATTTTTTAAATGACGCAGTTCCTGATAACGGCTATGTTCCCTTTTCGTTTGGTCACCCTGTATAAATATGGTTTACTGTTGCATGCAATTAGCGATAACATCTAAGAGTATTCTAAAAAAGCCGCTATATTTACACCATGAGCAATTTAAGGATATTTTCTCAGAAGAATTTTGGATTCAAATTACTCATTCAACGATAATTATGCTGGAATATAAGTGTTTTAAGACCTCTATAGATGCAAAGGGCACAGGAAGTGAAGAGAATAGAAGCTCCCAGTAAGAGAAATGTCGGAGAGGAGACAGCTCATGCAGAATAATGATACCTATTAAGTTCTTAATTAGCTCGGTCGTGTTTTAAAAATGGAAGCCTATTAGTTTCTTAAGGATATTTAGTTCTTTTGTGCGATGCCAGGATGCTGAGTTAACGCTACCGTTGTTCCCAGAAATAAATTAACTTCATGTTTGGCATTGACTAAATCGTGCAAGTGAATTTATTAGAAAACCTTTACTTTTCAGCAATTCTTGGCGGTTTATACACTGACCGGCACGAAACCGCGCACCCCAAAAAATAGGCCATTTTTCGAATTTCCTAAACCTGTTGTTCGATTTAAGTAATTTTTTAATATGTTATAGCCTTATTATTTAACCATATAACTGTAATAATATTGTTGCTAAACAGGTAAATTTTTATTGTATACCGGGTGTACCACTGCGTTTTTTTCTTAAAGTTCGCCACACCCTGTGGAATATTCTAGTATTTATTAAATACTGAAATTAAAACCCAACATTCTGTTTTTTGGTTCATTCGCTTATGTTGTATATTAAAAAAGTTAGGTATTTTAACAACTATCCATGTTCTTCATCAATAAAGGGTGTTTTTAAATAAGTAGGGCAAACTTTAATGGGTAATTCTGCATGAAAATATAATAACCGTTTGCTTCATAAACATTATGTCTGCAAATGCTTCGTTTCCCAGATACGGTATGTTGAATTATTTCTTACAAACTGACGATTTATTTATTACTCTAAATCGGTTGATATTATGAAATTTGGTGGATTTTAAGAGATAGTTATTGAGTATTTTTTGAAATACAATTAAGAATTTTATATTCACCATTGACATGCACGCCCACCGGTTATATGCATGCATATTACCCGTATGCACGCCAATGGTGAACATAAAATTCTGAATTGTATGCCAAAAAATGCGCAATAACTATCTCTTGAAACCTACAAAATATCATTTGCATATCTCAACCGGTTTTGTAAGAAAAGTTTGTAAGAAAAAATTCAACATCTCATATCTCGGAAACGAAGTATTTACGGACATATGTTTATAAAGCAAATGGTCATTATTTTTTCATGCAGAATTATCCCTTAAAGTTTTCCATACTTTAAAAAAACCCTGTGTTTACCTGTCTAGCAACAATATTATTACTAGCGATATTGTTAAAGAATAAGGCTATATATAACATATTTAAAAAATCACTTAAATCGGACAAGAGGTTTAGGAAATTCGAGATATCAAAAACGACCCATTTTGCGTGGTGCCCGTTTTTCGTGCCGGTGAGTGTAGTTTAAGTGTAATGCTTAACTTAATCTAAACTTACTAAGAATTTCACTTTGGATGTCAGTTGAGTGCGGTTTCTTTTTACAAAAAAATAAACTTTATTGACTTTTCTCTCGTGAAGTAATTACAGAAGTATTTCACTATTGGATTGGCACTAAATAACGACTAAATACTTTTGTAGCAAACTATTTCAAGTTACTTACAGTGGCGGTTCATGATATTTTTTGGTAAAGGCAGCACAAAATTAACCTAAAAATTTCATTACTGTTCATTTTGTTTTCAATATGAAATTTGTAACTTATTAATTCTTTTAATGTCCGACTGGTCTATTATTTGACAAATATTGACATTATTTCGAAGTCTTTTAAGTACGATATAACGCCCAAGGGCGTGTTATTGAACAATAACGCCCTAGGGCCTATTAAATTTAAATAACGAGTTAAATACTGTCAAGTTGACAAATAAAACTCTAAGTACAACTATGGTTACCAAAATTACCTTACGACTATTTCTGGTAAATGTACTTATGCGAAAACTAATTAATTCAAAGTTCATTCAAATGTTTTGCATGTAAAAAATAATTTAGTCGGACATTAAACGTTGAAGGCACCACGGGTATTAAAATAATAACGCTTTCGGTCAACGTATATATACGTATAACGTATTTCGGTCACTTATAATACCCTTGGTACCTTAATAACTATAATAGCACTAGACATTTTGTTTCGTGTAACGATATTTTAATGTGAAATTTCTTAGCCCAAACTCATGGAACATCATTTGTATATCTTGTTCATTTTTCGCATCTGGTTCTTGGAGAACTGTGCAATTAAAATATTATTTTTATTTTCTTTTCTCGTATTTGATATTAATTTTTTTAAGCTTGCTTAATTTAAGCTTTATTAAATTTACAGAAGCTTGGATATTTTTTGATTTCTTGGAACAACTTTATAAGTGACATAACAACTCATTAATATTAGATGATTCACAAAAGGTTAACAAACCATTTTTTAATTAATTTTAATTTCACTCCTGGGACTAGGCTATATTACTGTTCTGTTGTGCTTGAGGTCTATGATCAGTCAAACATAGTATTTTGAATATGCAGTTCACTCTATAGTGAGTGTACATAATTTTAGTCAAAGTCCTACTAGTTGTCATCTGTGATTTATCACTTAAACACTTCCGTTAAATAAGGAACTTTTCATTGTACCTCCATCTTCAACATGTACCTGACGTAGACGTAGTACGGGCAAATAATTTTTATCTGTTTAATTTTTAAAAGTTTTTACAACTTTTTCTCGTTTTACAATGGCGTTTTTCTTGGCTTATTTCAGCTCTAGGAGCTTTGCTGATGATGCTCTAGGAGTGAAAGTATACTTAGGCAAGATTTCATAAACTCAGTGCTCGATATCTCCCTGTTATTTCCGTAAATTTTATTATGTTTGTGCCTTTTTTTTTGGCTCATGAAATTTCCCTACTGGTCTGAAGTCCCCCCTGTTCCCAACTATTTTCTTTTCCGAAATGAAAAGCCACTTTATGCACTGGTTGCATATGTGATTATTTCCCGAATACCTTATTTTATTTTTGCTTATATCTTTTTTATGGCACATAATAACATATTATCGCACATAAAATTATTATTATTATAATTTGTTTATCCTTAATGGGCAAAACTCATAAAATATGAGTATGAAAGCGGAGATATTACCATGGATTCGAGATAAAATTGTGTAGAAGTGTAAGGGAATAGCTGAATTAATTCCGATGTTACCTCTGGGAGCGAATCTAAGTGCACCAGGTTGCATACAGATGTCTTTCACTTCGCCTTCGGGCACGTATCTAGAGGAATAACATGAAATTAAATGAGTTTTTAGTTTTAGTCTTGGAGGTTATTTTGTAGATATAAATCGTAATGTATAAATTTAGTTGCAAGACAAAAGATTTTGTTACAGTAAACAATTTAATATAAAACAGAAGTTAAACTATAATTTTTACAGTATTTTGTTTTAAAAGTAAGTGTGCTTTGAAAAGAGCAATGATATATCCGGGCGAAAAAAGTGATGTAAATACATAAATTAAGTTTTAAGTAAATTGTATAGTAAGGGTACAAACTCTTGAATTATTTATTAGCCCAGGAACCGAAGCTTTTCACCTCACAATTTTTACAGAATGGATCGATTTGCTTAAAAATTTGAGAATAATTAGTGAATAGCCCAAGGATCAAAATCTATATGATGCCGAAAGGTGCTTTTACCATGGGGGTGGTTGCTACCCCATCTCGGGGGTGGAAATTTTTTATTATATTTTGACCGCAATAGTTGATAAAAACGTTTATTCTAAGCAAAAAATATTTTATAATTTTTTTGATAAAATTAATAGTTTTCGATTTATTCGCTATCGAAAGTGTTAGCTTTATATCTAAAAACATCAATGTTTTTCGATATACTCATTTAAGATTCACTCAGTTTTTGCCGTAGAAAAATTTTTTCAAACCAAGTTCTTGGGAATGAAATAACTTACAATTTCATATTTAACATTGTTTCGTATCTCTGATGCTAATCTTTCTATTCTGAAGAAAATGGCATTTTTACCAAACTACAAAAATTCGTTATTCGCTTTTAACTCTAGTGTTTTAAAAACTAATCATTCTAAGCCAGTCACACTTCTAGAATCTATTAATAATACGTAAATAAAGAAGAATGAATAACGCCAATGATTAAACACACCGCTAACTTATATTATTATGCTTTCAATTGTATTTCTCCTTTTTTTTAAATATATTTATTTTTTAAACGTAATTTTTTATTTTTATCTTAGAAAGTTTGAAAAAAAATTTGATGGTTTTTAGAAAATCTATAAGGCTATTAATATTAAATCCTTTAAAAATCCTCAGTCACAAAAAGAGGTGACTTCGAAAGGGATGGTTTTTGCATGTTATTAGTTTGAATTGTCAATAGCTCACTCAATTTTTGCCGTGGAAAAATTTTTGCAAATTAATTGCTTGAGAATTAAATAAACTACAATTTCATATTAAAATTTCATATTAAAATAAGCTACATTTTTTCGTACCTCTGATGCTTATCTTTCTATTCTGAGGAATAGGTCATTTTTTACCAAACTACCAAAATTCGTCACTGACATTATTATAGTCACTTATTTTTGAGCTAGATTTTTTTTAATTCTGGAGATAGATATTTTTAAATACTTTAAATAATTTTTAACAAGTTATCCTCGAAAAATGAGTAGTTTTCCCGTCCTTTGACTTTGAAACTACAATATTTAGCATTTGATGAAAAAGAGCTAACATTTAATAAAGTATAACTCGATTACTATTGGTCTTGTAGAATATTAATAAAACGGTTTTGTTTATTTTTTCAAAAGGTACATATTTGTTAAGCAAAGTTGTTTTGATAAAACGAAAACTTTTTGAGTTATTAGCAGAAAACTGATTAAAATCATTGATTTTTTCGATACAAAACTAACACTTTCGATAGCGAACAAATCGAAAACTATTAATTTTATCAAAAAATTGTATAGAACGGTTTTGTTTAGAATGAATGTTTTAATTAACTTTTGCAGTCAAAATAAAATAACAAATTTCCACCCCCGAGATGGGGTGGCAACCACCCCATGGTAAAAGCGCCTTTCGGCATGATATAAATTTTGATCCTTGGACTATCCACTACTTATTCTTAAATTTTCAAGCAAATCTATCCATTCTGTATAAATTGCGGGGTTTTGTCCTATTTGAAGCTTCATTATTTGGACTATATAAATATTATAGTATATTATGTAATAATTAAACCATACATTTATCAAAATGTAGGTCAAGCTAGTGAGGCGTTGCATTGTTTATGTAAAGACGAAGGTGAAGTTTAGTATATTTTTAATAATTGCAAAAACACGAACTTGTACCAATGTAAAACATATTGATCCAAAGTCTATATCGAACGAAGATATAAAAAGAGGAAACAATTGTTTAGTAAGGAGAATCGCGAATGTACATATGCTTGAAAATATAATGTCGGCGCTGCACTTATTTAGTTCAAATCTACGACAACGTGAATATTTGTATTGTGTAACGTTCATTAAAGTAAAGGTGAAAGTATCTATGTTTTCCTGGTAAAAACTATATAAATTGAGTGGCATAGGAGAACTGTCCTTAAGGCCGAACACGACAAGATTAAAAATTAACTTTGATACCTACTGTATTATGAAATTAGTTTGACACTTTTTATTTCTTGATGTAATAAAAACACAACATGTATTCCTTTCCACTAAAATAAAACCAAAAAATAGACACAGAAACCTACATATTATAAACATAGACCTTGTAAATATAATATGTATGACGATTATGCACAACATTGTGCTTTATAGGAAAAAACAAAACAATGTTTCAATAAAAATAGTGAAAGTTGATATATCTACATAATATAACAAGTCTATCAATTTTTTTTCATCCAAACTCATCGCATGCCTTTACTTTTGCTTGTCTTACTGTTGTTTTTACCAACCGTCTCTATATTTTAGGTTCTTATTTTCCTTGCCCTTTTTTATTACTGTCTTTATAGTTTTTGGTTTTGCCACTTTCTTTTTTTGAATTATTTATTATATTTCTTAATTCCACATTCTTCTGTCATTACAGTATTCTTTGAAGGTATTTCACCTTTCTTTCAATATCCAAAATATTTTTGAGCATATTTGTGTAAATATATTGTAAGATTCTTTTTTGTAATTTTCTGTCACTTTATTATTTATTTGTTATATTTTTCCTTTTTATTGTAACATTTGGTTTAAAACTCTTCTATTTTTCATTCTTAATTTATGCAGTAACCATTGTAGATAATTTTAATTACTTTTTTGATAAGATGTCATATTTTGTTTTGTTTTAAGTTTCTCGTATAGACTATAATATGTAATAATCACAATATTTGGGCTCTCTTTAGTTAAAATATACAGTCGGAAAAATGAGAGATTACCCATGAACGATAACATCAATCATTTATTTTGTATTTGCTGTCTTTTTGTATAACGAACGTTTGTTATTTATAGAAAAAGACAGAAAATACAAAAGAAGTGATTGATGCGATCGTTCATTTGTAATTTTTAATTTTTACGACTGTATATATTTTACTTCAATAATTTGTACATTATAAGTATGTTTTGTATTTAAAATAGTATATTGGAAGAATTTGGAACTGAAAGCATTTGTATACCATTTCTACTCAAAATTTTCATCTCCATGTTTTCGTAGGCATCCTAATCCACTCTTGATATAATTACCCCTTTTTGCATTCCACTATGAAAGTACAAAAGTGACTAAACTCTAGGAAAAGCTTTCTTTGGAACAGGACAGGATAAACCGCACCAACATTTTCTTCTTCCCCAGTTTCAATGGACCGGCCAATCGTTATACATTAAAATGTGGAAAACTACGAATAGGATAAGAACGAGGGCCGCTAAAGTAAAATCAAACATAGCAAAATGGGGGAAATACTTCAAGATAATGTAAAGTATGACTGTGGGAAAAACCAATTATGGAACATATCACATGCAGAAACTATCCTCATCGGTGTAGGATCTTCATCATCGACGATTTGTGGCTTAAAGATGCACACCAATGGAAGGTAGCACAAATCATTCTAATTCATAAACCCAACAAAGACACAACCCAACCTTCATCCTATCGTCCTATTAGCCTTCTGCCTTTACCCTCCAAAATGTTTGAGGCTTCTCCTGAAAAGAATAGACACTGTCATTACAGAAAAAAACCTAATACCTCATTACCAATTCGGATTTCGACAACAACATGGCACAATCGAACAGGTCCATAGGGTAGTCAGAACCGCAAGAGATGCACTCGAGAACAAGAAATATTGTACAGCAGCCTTCCTGGATGTCTCCCAAGCTTTCGACAAGGTATGGCATAAAGGTCTAATATCAAAACTTAAAAGACAATTGCCTCATCCAATCTGCATGCTCCTACAATCATACCTCACCGGCAGATCGTATCAGATAAATTAGGGGAGGCCCTCACTACTCTACATCCCATCCACTCTGGCGAACCCCAAGGAAGTGTCCTTGGACCCACACTGTACCTCCTGTTCACAGCAGATATACCAACTTCAGATCGTACAACAATTGCAACATATGCTGATGACACTGTCCTAATGACTTGCCATGAAAATCCGACCCTAGCTCCACAGATACTACAAAGTCACTTAAATAGACTTGAAATATGGTTTAAACTGTGGAGAGTCAAAGTTAATAGCTCCAAGTGAATACACATTACGTTTACACTAAGGAAGGGGATCAATATAGCTGTAACCTTTAACAACACACCACTGCCAATAAGAAGTGACGTCAAATACTTGGGGATTTACCTAGACAGCCGATTAACATGGCAAAAGCGTATTTGGAACAAACGACTGCAACTGGGACTCGTTTATAGAAAGATGTACTGGTTCATGAATCAAAAATCACGCCTAAGTCTAGACAATAAACTTCTGATCTAAAAAAGTGTACTGAAACCCATCTGGACGTATGGCATCCAAATCTGGGGAACTGCCAGTGAAACAAATTTACTCAAGATACAGCGCTTTCAATCAAAAGTTCTAAGGCAACTGTGCCATGATCCTTGGTACATTTCCAACAATAATATACATAGGGATCTCCAAGTCCAAACCGTCAAAGAAGAAATTGTTTCTCTGTGCTCCAAATACCACAATAGACTACAGGTTCACCCAAACATATTGGTCACCAATCTCCTGACACCCCTGCAGAACAGAAGACTAAAAAGAACAGACACTCTTGACCTAAACATTAACTAATCATTCCCACTTATTACTATTGTATTACTATTCAAATTAATTCAATTAATTTATTAATAACTGTACTAATTCAATCATTATTGTACTCTTTTAGGTATTCACCAGTGGGTGAATACTGACTGTGTCACACTCTTAACACTCATATGTATTGTTTATTATTTTTTATAAAATAGATTGCAATAAAATGGATGTCAAAAAAAAAAGATGCACACAGAAGAAGCAACAAAGACGGAAGTGAGTCACAAATGTTCGTCCTCGAAGTTTTGTGGCTCAAAGATGCACACAGAAAATGGAACATATCATACCAATAAATTTGGAACCGATACAGCCCAATATGTGACCGAAACCATATGAATGATAACTCATGGCACAATAAAGTAAAGTAAGAAAAAAAGAAAAGACGGCTTACCTACAAATATAAATGATTATTTTAAAGATGCTTGTAACGATTTGAAGCATTCTTGTTCTTTTACATTAAAAAATTGTCGATGTACAGCCGGATCCTAAAAAAACTGATACGACTCTTAGTAAGATTTGATCATGTTGAGCAATGTATTTGATTGATCTGACATTATATTTATTATGACAGACAAATAATAAAATAAACAAACAGCAAAGATTACATATTATGTTAATTCATAAATTGTACTAATTATTAAGGTCTAAATGTTTATATTATTTTGAATTCCTGCATTTTACAAAGAGTATATATATGATAGTTTTTACATCAAATAGATCACATAATTATTGTAAACGTGGATTATACAACAAAACAAATTAATATCCAATGTAAATAAATAAAAACTTAAGAAATAGAGAATAAGTATTAAGTTATAATCTTTTAAGATTTGTAGTGCAAGCGTTTTTGCACTGCATTGTTAATAATTATTAAAAAACGGCTCCGAACTCTTGGGAGAAGCCGATAGGTTTCTTTGTATATATTATGTCTACAATAACAACTAAAAAAGTTATCAGATACCTGGATATTTCCAAGTCGTGATAAAATTAGGTGAAATTTATATTTTTATAGTAGAGGATTTTCGAATCCGGAGCAATTCCGGATCAAAATTAGTTTGGTGTTTAAAAAAAATTAAAACAAACTGTTTAAAGTATATTTATTTTTAAGAAATCATATAATAGAAGTATAACTTCTTACGTGCGTACAAAGTACACACACATTCTTTTTTTTATTATTATTGGAATAAAACAAACGACTTAACTCAACAATATATTGAAGCAAGAATTGTAACCAAATTAAAAGATAACTGGGCACTATCATAGGCAGCAAAACATTTTAACATAAGCAGAACCACAGTTTTTCTATTAATAAAAATGGAGGGAACAAGAAACTCTCGAAAGAAAGCGAGGGTCTGGAAGACCAAAAATATCTGCCGCTCATGAAGATCGTATGCTTTTGGAGAGATTAGAAGAGAATCCTTTTGAAGATGCGAAAACTGCAAGAATTATGTCACAGTTTGGAAGACCAAAACTATACTAAATTTAGGTATATAAAAATAAAATTAATATTTTGTGATATCTCCATCAGCATTGATAACAGCTTGTAGTCTTCGGTCCATCTGCGTGAAAGGAACTATGAAATTGTCTTCTTCATCGAGCTCTTCCCAAACCTGTTGTATACTCTGCCACAGCTCTTCAGCATTTTGAGGTAAAAAATTACGTCGATACAACCGTTTTACAATAACCCCCCAGACATTCTCGATTGGGTTTAAATGTGGACTATAGCTGGGCCATGGTAAGGTTTCGATGTTGTTATTCTGGAGCCACTGGTTTATAATATTTGCAGTGTGAACAGGACAATTATTATCTTGTTGAAGGATAAAATTATTTTTTGGATACAACTGTTCTACACTGGGAAACATGATGTTTTCTAGAATATTCAGATAAGTCTGCCCAACAAACCTGCCATCAATACGCCATACAATTCCCATTCCTCTAGATGAAATCCATCCCCATACATTGACGCTAAAATGACCAGCTGCTCGATATCTATCAACATATAGAGGATTAAATCTATTATTATCTGGTCTATACACCCCAATTTTGCCCTTTTTAGAAGATTGAAAAATTTTCTCATCTATAAATATTATCCTATCCCAAAAATCTTGATTTTGTAGCTGATGGTTTAAAGCAAATAAAGGTCTTGACTGCTTCTGTTCTGGTGTAAAAGCTTGTTTTTTTTTGCTGCAGTTCGGTACCTAAGACGCGATGCTTTAATTCTGCGCCAAGTTGTTGTCTTTCTTTCCGGAAACTGTGACATAATTCTTGCAGTTTTCGCATCTTCAAAAGGATTCTCTTCTAATATTTCCAAGAGCGTACGATCTTCATGAGCGGTAGATATTTTTGGTCTTCCAGAACCTTGCTTTCTTTCGAGAGTTTCTTGTTCTCTCCATCTTTTATTAATATTAAAAACTGTTGTTCTGCTTACGTTAAAATGGTTTGCTACGGCAGATAGTGACCAACCATCTTCTAATTTCGTTACAATTCTTGCTTTTAGTTCTTTGCTAGCGTGTGGAGCCATTTTTTGAGGTTGAAACAGAACTGTCAATACTGACAGTTCGTATGGGTCGAACCAATGAACTGTCAACACTGTCAACACAGTGTTGACAGTTCGTTGGGTCGAACAGAATAAGCTATCTGACAAATTTTAAGATTTGGCAGTGACATTGATAGTATGTAAATATTAAGTATTTATCCTTCAAAATACACTGCTCAATTTTCTACGCTTCAAGAGTCGTATCAGTTTTTTTTTGGAACCAGGTGTACATAAAAAATAAGTTACTTCTATGTAGGTATGGCTAATTTTATCTTTATTACTCTTCTTCTCATATCCTTTTGCCCTATTAGGTGTCGGATTGTACTCGTATTATAGCATGTAAATAAAACATTTTATTCTATTTATAGAAACGTAATCAGAATAAACTTTTTTATCTAGGTTTATGGACTCCTATAAATCATATTCTAGTTTATAAACCTAGATGGAAACTGAAGCGAGTATAAATTTTTCTGTAAAATTGGTTGGTTTATTTGCATATATCAGGATTTATTTCACGGTTTGGTAGTAAAAGCCGGTAAAATGCTGGGTCAATTCATAAAAATCAAAGCTTTGGAATACAAACGCGGCGAATAGAAAACTTCTATATATAGAAACGTTTGCAGCCGGTGATGCCAGATCTGACACCATGTAAACTTGAAATGTCAACAAATTTTTCAACCAAATATAATGTGCATATAAAGTGTGATTCTGTATGTATAAAATTGTGAAGGGAAGTGTAATAAACCAAGATTTTTATAGCAGCTGTTGAAAATATTTTTAGACAAAAATAGTGTCACATAAATTCGATAATTTATTTTGTTATTAATCTCCCTTTATTTGCGATATATACAGAATAAACCAAACAAAAACGGAACATCCGCAGTAAATATAGTGTATCGGAACTACATTTGAAATAGTAAACCAATATAAAATTGATCGTATTTCGCGTACTTGGAAATTTTGGTCTATTGTTCTGAGTCCTCTTCTCATCCACATTTATATTTTCATATGTCATGTATTTTTTGTAATATATTATCATTATGTACTGCAAGTATTTTACATGCAACATTTAATAGGGCTATTTTCCTGTAATTATGGCATACACTTTTGTTGCCTTTTTGTGAATTAAAGCAAGAATTATACCTCAATTATAAAAATTATTATTCTTTACATGGAGTGCTTTGGTGATACATAGAATTGCAGAGCATCATTGCCTTCTTGCACTAGCATCTGTTTGTAGAAAAATGTTTTTGCAGATGCATTTGACAAAACTTTGTCCTGATCCAAATGAATCTCTCATAGCTGCAACCCTTAACGAAATTTCAGAGCATGGGTTTACATCTGCTACCTCTAAAAAAATTTGATAGCAAATGCCGATTTCTCAAAAAATTAAAAACCGATTTGAGACGTTAACATCTACCCCAAAAAGTTAGATAAATTCTTAGGTAAGAAAAAATAAAAACCCAAATATAGTTTCTGAAGTACTCCATGTAGAGTGCCGACAAACAATATTCTTGAAGGATGTGTACCATTTGAATTATAATATTTCAAACTATACGGGTGCCGTGCATTCTTCATTCTGATAACAGTAGGAAATTTGTCAATAATGTTATAAGTGAGTTTGCGTTTCTGGCCATAAACTGAAAAAATTGTGCACGGAAAGCCCAGGCACAATCAAAGCAGCCAGGGCTCTGTTGAACGCTCCAATCAACACATTGATAATATGATAAGTTCTTGGATGAAAGACAGCGATTCAACGAAATGGTCAGAAGGCTTGCGATTTGTCCAATTCATAAAAAGCCGCGCCTATCATTCGGGGATAAAACAATCACCATACAACGCATTATTTGGAATACACACATGTCCAAAAGTTTGGAATACGTACAAATAATATATCTACGCCTATGGTGATTTCAAAACTGTTGTTGATATTTATTCTAGAGCGTTTTTAAATGAAAATGATAAAAAATTTGAATCGTTTTTGTATCATTTTGGTTGCTTTCGCATTCAACTTATTAGCGTATTTTCACATTATTTTAGTATTTGTTTAAATTTGAATTGAGCCGTTTAAAAATGCCTAGAAACGTGATATCTCATCTTGACAGACCTAGAGTAATTGCTTTGTTACAACAGAGCTCTAGTCAAAGTGAAAATTCAAGATACAAATGACGTTAAGGATCGTCCCAGAAGTGGTAGAACTCGATGTAAAACAGCAGCACAATACCGGCAGATAACATAATAGCTCGAAGAAATCATCTGGAATCTACAAGTGGTATATCCAGAGAAATTTATAGGCTTTAAGGACTGAATATTTTACAGCAAACAATAACACGCAGACTAAATGCGGTAAATTTGTATAGTAGAAGACTGTTACATATTCCTAAACCATATCAACACAAAATTGTAAGGTTGCAATGGGCTACAGAAATGGTGCATCATGGTCCTAACTGGAATAACGTGATATTCTCTGATGAGTCAAACATTGGCTTGGTATCTGATTCGCGAAGAACACTGGTTTGGAGGGCCCCAGGACGACAAGCCCGACTAGAAACAGTCCAACCATGTGTCCCATTTGAAGGTGGCAGTATTATGGTTTGGGGTGATATTATAATTGGTACACGGACGCCACTGCTGGCTCCGGAGAGAAGAGTCACTGGTACTGTGTACATGGAGGAAGTCTTAAATCCTATCGTACGTCTATTCCGAGGGGCAGTAGATAATGAATTTTTGTTTATATGCATGACAACGCATCTCCTCATCGAAGAGCAGCAATACAAAATTTACTGAAAGAAGAAGGAATATCTACATTACAGTGGCCCTTGAATTCCCCCGACTTGAACGTTATTGAACATGCTGGGGATATTCTGAAAACACGCATCAAAAGACGAAACAATCCCCCTATTACACTTCGAGAACTAAAAGATGCTGCTCGTGAAGAATTGGAGAGAATTCCGCAAGCTCAGCTCAACCAGTTCATCGGCAGGATGCCAAATCGCCTCCTGGCATGCATACGCCAATGGAGGAAATACTAATTATTATTAGATTTATTAAAAATAATTTTTTTCTATACTAATTTATTTTTAAATGTAAGTTGTACATTGTAATTTTTTCACTCCTTTTGAATAAATCATTTTTTTACATATCGTTTATATGGATTTGAGATTTATTTAGTATTGTTAACAATTGAAGCAAAATGATGTTTAACTATTCAGAAGAGTATATATATAAAAATCAATAAAAATATGAAATATTCCAATATTCCAAACTTTTGGACATATGTGTAGAACCCACAGTAAGACATTCGACTTCCTACTTGCCGTCAGAAATCATAAACGAAATTCAGGATGAGGAAAACTTAAGGAAGACTTAATAGATAAATTGCAATGTTAATTTAAGAGAAGACAATATGATAACGGTGAAGAAGTAACCAAGAAAAGTTTCTTTATCTGACAATGACATTTAAAAAGCAAGAAGTGTATAAGAAAATCGTGTGAAACAGGCTAACAAAATTATAGCAACTTCTGACAAGTCTCATCCACCAATCATTGAAGATAATTTGGCTATACCGATTTCAGGTGTTTTCAGGCAAAGGGGATCTCAGAAATTTCATTGGGGTTATTTTTCAGACAGATGATAAAGGATTAATAATCAGACCTTAATGAACAATGTCTCAATAGATTAAAAGCATTTAAAATGTGGATATATCGAAGAATGCTGAGCATCTCTTGGACAGACCGAATAACCAATGAAGACGTACTAAGAAGAATAAAGAACAGCAGGGAGATACTGGATTTCATCAAAATAAGAAAAGTACAATATTTTTGGGTCATTAACACGTAGTGACAGATATAAACTCCTAAAATTAATAATGCAGGGAAAGATTCAAGGAAGGCGCAGCATAGGTAGAAGAAAAATGTCCTGGTTGAGAAACCTCAGAGAATGGTAGTGTCAAAAATTAGAGTAGCAATGATGATGGCCAACATTCGTCGCTAAGATGGCACGTAAAGAAGAAGAAGTCGAAGGATTTTACAAAGTTGGTACCAATCTTGGTGTGCTTTAGAACCTGTATTCTGGGCTTTATAATTTCTCACTTAATAATCTATCATAACAATTTGGGTTATTAAGGTCCGTAATATGTTTTTATTTTTTTTCAGATCAGAATTCGACATTTGCCATTAAACTTTTTTAGAGGTATAAGATATAAATCAAGACTTTAAAATATCGTTAAGGGTTGCAGCTACTCGTACAAGAGACTAAATTAGATCAGGACAAGGTTTTGTCAAATGTAGCTGCAACAAAAATTGTTCCACAAACAGATGCAAGTGCAAGAAGACAATTATACTCCGCAAAGTGTCACCAAAGCACTCCATAAAAAAATAAATAATCTTTTTCTTCTTCTTTCTTGTATGTATGCTTTAAAGCCTGTTTCTTCTTTAATATCAGTCTCCTAAATTGTTTAATTTATCGCACTATTTTTCTTGGTATGCCAATACTTCTTTGTCCATTTGGTGACTTATCTCGTGCTATTCATACTATCCTATCCTCTGCCATTCTACTAATGTGTTCGTTCCACTCCTGTTTAAGTTTTGTCACCCATCCCTTTATGTCTTCTACATTGCATGATCTTCTTATGTTTTCGCTTCTCTCCCTATCCAACAGATTTTTCCCTGATATTCGTCGGAGTATTTTCATCTCTGTTGTTTCTAGTAGTCGTCTCGTTTTAGATGTCTCATGTCTTGTCTCCGCTGTGTATGTCAATATAAGTCTAATTGCTGCTTTATAGATTCTTGTTTTGTGTCTTGTCTTAGGTGTTTGTTCTTCCAGATTGTGTCATTAAGAGAGACCGCCGCTTTACTTGCTTTTAAGCTATGTTGTCGTACTTACTCTTCAACATCTTCATAACTAGTTATATCTATTCCCAGATATCTAAACCTTGCTTCCTGCTTTATTAATTTTCCCATCAATTTCGATTTTACATCGTAGTGGGTATTTAGATATTGTCATATATTTGGTTTTTTCTGCTGATATTGCATTTCTTGGCTGTTGTACTGAAGATGTGTGTTAATCTTTGGAGATAATCTTCTTTCTCGGCGATTAATGCGGGGTAGTCTGCATAACATAATATTTGGATTTCTTTGTTTTCCCTTCTATAACCATGACGTTTACGTACTGCTTCTATTTTTCGTCCATTATTATATTAAAGAGCATTGGACTTAACGAGTCACCTTGTCTGACTCTTGTCACTTTGTATTGGTATAAACTGCGTTAGTTTTCCATTTATCTTTGCCTGTATTCGATTATGAAAGTAGATGTTTTTCGATGGTTTGTATAATATTGATTAGTATGTTTCTTCTATACAGTAAATGTGAGACGTCCTCGAATTGGATGCGATCGAAAGCCTTTTTCAGGTCCATAAAAATAGATATGCTGGTTTATTGTACTCAATGGCCTTTTCTGTGATTTGTCTCAGTACAAATATGGCGTCTACGCAGGATCTATTGTTCATCTGATAAAGTTGTTAGTTTATTGATTTTGTTGGATAGGACTTTTGTGGTTAGCTTACGTGCGGTGTTCAGTAGATTTATACCTCTATAATTGTTGAGGTCTTCTTTGTCTCCTTTCTTGAACATTGGTATCACTATGCTCTTTCTTCATGTGTCTGGTATCTTGCAGTGCAATATTAGTTTTTGAATCAGTTTTGTCATCTCTAGGGTTATACTTTCTCCTCCGTGTTTTAGAAGCTCGTTGGTTATTCCGTCTGGGCCTGGTGACTTTCTATTTTTGAGTGAATTTATGGCCATCTCTACTTCCTGAAAACTGATTTTTATTTCGTGTCTTAATTTAGGTAGTTTATTGTTTTGATTATTATTTTCCTTTGCTTTAAACAGTTCCGTCAAATATCTTTCTTATTCGTTTGGTGGTATGTTATTGTATTCCTTTAATTCTGCCATTTCGTTCCGTTGGTTTCTTATGAATCTCCATATTTGTTTTTGTGTTCCGTAGAAGTCGCTTTCCATCTTTTTGTATACTGTTCCCAGTGTGCATTTTTTGTTCTTCTTACCAATTGCTTTGTTTCATTCCGCATTCTTCTATTTATAAGTCTCTCTGGATTCTGGAGTATTTGTTGTTTTATACTTCATGTAGGCCTCTCGTTTCTCCTTACATTTCTCTTTTACTTCTTTTCTGAACCATGGTTTACTGTTGTTGTTTCTAAAATAAATAATATTTTTTTATAATTGAGGTACAATTATTGCTTTTATAAAAAACACTAGTTATTATTTCATATACTATGATTGTTTGTATTGCAAATTATCCATTAGTTTGAACTACGGATCATTATCGTTTTAATAAAAATGATTATTTTTTTAACATTCAAAATGATGTAATATAACTTTTTATATTCCGCACAAACACTCCAAATCGGCATCACCGCATAAATTGTGCATTTCGCACTATTTTCCACAAATCCAACGCCACACGTTGCGCACACACTTCTCGGCGTTGACGAGTTTCGCATGCACGAAAGCGCGCCACAGCTTTGAAAGTTCAGTCGAAGCTCCGCGTTGCCGCCGGTCAAAAGCTGCAGTCCGACGCTTTTCCGGGAGCCGAGCCGGTGGAAAGTTCGAAGACCTCGCACCGTGAATAAACTTTCGGGAAGATTGGGATGATGAGTTTGCTGTGCACCGGTTTAATATACTTCTTGTAGGAAGTCGGAGGTTTGTGGGATCAGGGCACGTATCAGAGATTTTTTTGTAATACGATGTTAGTACGTATAAAGAAACAATTTTTTTTGGTATTTAAAGCAGTTTTCATAAACTGTATAAATGGTATAACGTGTAAATGGTATAATTACGTTCTATTTATTAAAAAAGTGATATACTTATTTAAAATAAAATTTATTTAAATATATTTAAATAAAAACAGAAAGACTATATTTTAACAGCAATCAAATATTATAACTTTTTAATATATTCATAAGATACAAATTTTTTAACAAGACGTATAACTTTCGTAACTTTTTTCCCTTTGACCCTTTGATCCCTTTTTTTATTTTATTTTTTAGGGACTTATAAGCCTCCTTTCTTTTTTCTGAATTGCCAGGTTTAACCTAGACTGTATTAGATTTTTATTATTGTTCATATTGCTCCAATTTGCTGTGATATTCTCCCTGTCTCAGTGAGGGGCAAGATTATGGAATCAAATCATTTTTCAGGAATGGACGATTTTGTTGTCAAATCCTAACACAGGTGGATTTTATTTTTATAAATTATGATTTTTATGGCATATATTTTATATTATAGATATGTGATGTTATCCATCTGGGCCTGATGACATAATCGATTATTTTTTTAATGAGAATAGGAGTCATGTGCTCTCTCTCTCCTAAGACACTAGAGCCCAAGTTAAGCCCTGGCCTCCCTTAGCATCCGCCTCCAAGTATGTATGTCCCTGTCTGTTCTTCTCCAGTCATCCACACTTAATATTTATTTAACATCATTTCTTTAGCCGGCGTCCCACCGTAGTTCCGCTAAGCGTTCTACTATGTGTTCTGTCGTAGTTATCCATTCTTATAAGGTGACCTTCCCAGAGCAATCTTTGTATTTTTGCATAATTTGCTGTAGAGGGTCCTTTGTAATATTGGTAAAGCTAATGGTTGAACCTTATTCTGCATGTACCATTGTCGTAAATGGATCCTCAATATCTGGCTTCCAAAAGTATTAATAATGTTTTATTGTCTTTTCAGTCATGATACATGTTTCTACACGTCTATAAGGTCATGTGCTCGCTTATTTAAAAGGTTATGTAATTCTCTGTTTAGTATAATTAACAAATAAAAGTTTCTTTTCGCATAAATTAAATGTTTTAACTACCACCTACCTGCCCCTTGGCAGTAATTTAAACGACGGCAACAAACCTCTTAAATTTTTTTGATCATGTCTGAGTTCTATTACGAATTTAAAATTTAATTCTATTGTTTAAATATTGTAAATTTTATGATCGATCGAAGATCCAGATCATCCTTATCGCTACTCCCAAGATCTTCAGATCTTATGCTACTTGGTTTTTGCCTATGGAGTTACTTAAAATCAAAAGTTTACAGCGAAAGTGCACAAATTTAAAAATATAATTAGATTGAAAATTCGTAATATAACCCAATAAATTATACATAACGTTAAATAAGATCGTCATCCTCGGTTCATTTACTGCTAAGAGGCAGGTGGGAGGCAATTTGAACATTTATTTGAAGCCAAGAATAAATTTTAATTAGTCAAATAAATATTTGTTTCTGCTGTCTATCAGCAATAAAATGTAAATTGTATTAAATAAATTACACACATAATTCAAAAAGTAAATTACTGAATAGATAAATGAATCACCTATCAAATGAGTTAGCACACGAACCCTTTTCTTATTTAACAAAATCATCTATTGCGTTCTCACGCTCAGATGTACAACGTCACTAGAAATATGCAAAAAGTCCTAATTGAACAATAAACATCGACCTTTTTCTGGATTTTTCTCTAAAATCACCCATTCTTGAAAAAATCAATTTATTCCATAATTTTTCCTTGACATTCAGTCAAGAACAAGAACAATGAAACAGTTTTCAATATAGTAACTAGGTCAATATAGTAACTAACAATATAGAGCAACTAGGTCCATTTTCCGTTTATGTTAGTATTACTCCTATAGAGTAACTAGGTCCATTTTCCGTTGGAACTTTACCACGCTGCAAACGGGGGTTGTGAATTGCAACGTTTTAAAATTCTCTCCCTTTGTCTTCACTGCAGCATCCATCTGGCTTGCAAATTTTAGAAGCCTTGGAGGTGTTACTAGGGAAATGGACCAATAAGTTTTCAATTTAAAAATCTTTTAGTAATATTTTTAATATTTTTCAATATTATTAATGTTGTTATTAGGATTGAAAACTTTACCTTTCAATTGACAGATGACGCTAGTCACCTAATCCATACACGTCAGTTGCAGGGTGGGGATAAACTTTCGTGGTTTGGCCATTTCGAGCAGAGAGCAGCAGGCCTACGCCTCTCCGATGATGACTCCAATAAGAGTCGAAAATCGTCGATTCAAAGTGCTGGACTGCTCCCTGTTCTAAGTAAAAAATAAGATTGTTTTGCCTTCGCATTGCACCTGAATAAAAATGGTGTACATTTTTATTTTATTTTAGTTTTCAATATGTTTATATTGTGGTTTCCAAATATCATCATATAGGAAATCCAATAGTCTGCGGTTTTATGGCTTTAACACGAAATCACTACAATTTTCTTTTAAACTAGAAGACAAATAAAAAGAAAGTTAACAAAAATATGTGGTGTATTCTTATGGTTAACTACTCGGACTCAAACAGTTGTTTTGATTAATTTATCAATTGAATTTCGTATCTTTAGTTTACTTTTTAATAATAACAAAATATTACAACTTTATTTTAAAATTTTAAAAATAAGTTATGCGCTAAAACAAAGAACACTGAAATCAGAAAGCCTGTGAAATATAATCGCGTCATATGAAACAAGTGAAAATTACTTGCCATGGTATTTTTAAACATTGTTTATTCTAACAAACTGTCAAAAAGATTCGAAATGGTGCTTACAATGCAAGAAAAAATATTTATTATTGAATATTATTTCCGCTCATACGGGAATGGACGATCAAATGAACCTAGTTTGTTAATGGTTGCCAATCAATTTCGGGAAGAGTTTCAGAAGCCTGCACCGATTAATAAGGACTTGTTAAGAGTCATTGCAAAATTTCGATGACCAGGAAGCGTTCTAACTCAACGCAAAAGCTGTACTGGTCGTCCAGTTACCGTGACAACAAATGCGAATCAAGGAAGGCTATTTCAACAGGTGTTAGAATCACCAAAAGAAGTCTCCGCAGTGCATCTCTAAAAATAAATTTGAGTGAAACGTCTACCCGAAGAATGCTTGAGAAGATTCCCTATAAAATACAGATTGGGCAACACTTGACAAGACAAGACAAGAAATCAAGAGTTGTTTATTGTGCTTCAGTCTTGGCAATGGCTTATGAACAACCCCTATTTTTTTCTAATGTGTGGTTTTCAGACGAATGTCACATCCATCTGAATGGATTTATCAATCGACAGACAAATCGTTTTCTTGGTTTTGAACGACCAGACATCATCGTAGAGAAACATCTTCATAATGACCGTGAAACGATTTGGTGCGCAGTGTCAGGTAATGGATTATTGGGCCCTTACTTCGTGGAAGACGAGCGTAGAATACCCGTTACACTAAATCAAGTGCGATATAAAGAACAAGTTTTAACACAATTTTTTATTGATCTCAGACAATTCTGTCGTGCCAGAAACATACAGTTGAATGCCAAATGGTTCCAACAGGATGGGGCTACTTGTCATACCACGAGAGAATCCTTAGATCTGATTCGAGAAAATTTTGAAGACCGTGTAATTTCCCGTAACACGAATTTTCCTTACCCTTCTCATTCACCTGATCTAATAACTCTTGATGCTTACGTATGGAGTATGCTGAAACAAGCCGTTTTTACAGAAAACCCACCGGCAACTATTGATGAACTCCGTGAAAAAATTATGACTTTTTCAGAAGAATGCAGCAGCCTATTTTTAATGCTAAGCAAATATGCTAAGCAATCTTGTTAAGCGTTATGAGTACTGCTTGGAACGCAATGGCGAGCACTTTGAACACATTTTGTATAGAAGCAAAACTTAAAATTCGCATTATTTGAAATGTTGTTATTTAAATATTTAGTTATTTATTTTATAATATTTATTTATTTAGTGTCGTTTGCTTTGGCGCATACTGTATTTAAAAAGTATTATTTTTAATGAAATAAAATAAAATATTTTCGTTGAAAAAAAAAATGCGTGATATTTATGTCCAACTGTTTTTCGTGCTGACTGTTTTTTATATCACCATCATAATTGGCTCGACAATCCTTTGTAGATCTTGGCTTGCCCTCAGAGAAGTCATCACTTCCGTCGATTCCTAGCAATTTCCCTCCATCTTCTGACCCTTAGAGTCTTAAGGTCTTCTTCCACATCATCAATCCATCTTCTACTCTCAATTTTCATATTGATTAGATAATTTTGCTTGAGTTTCATAGTTCTGCGAAATGGTAATTTTAAATATTGAATTATATAGTATTCTTTTGTAATATGAATAAAGAAATTCTGATTTAAGGGAGTAAGCGCAAAATTTTGGTACAATGCTTTTTAAATGCATTAATTTTTTCGATTCACTCGAATCATGGGCGAATCTGCGTTTAAATTTTTCGAAAATACTTATTAGTTTCTTCAGGATTCGAAAAGAATGAATGCATTTAAGTAGCATTGAACCAAGATTTTGTGCCATCCGCCTACCAAATTAAGCATCTGTTTTATATAACACGTCCAAAAATACGTATGATTTTTTTAAAATTATGTTTAAAGACGATTTTTTTAGTATTTCAGTTCTTTAGAGAATATATTCAGCCCTCCACCGCAACCTAGAATTTTATATAATATTTTAAATCTCGGCATTGCATAGTATAGCACTCTAGGGAATATAGTACTCCAGGGAAATAAACAAAATTTAAGGGGGTTAAGGATATCTTACTGCTAGCCAGGTATTTGGCGATTTGTGTCGTTAGGCACAATACGTCTCCTGCGGAAATTTCGGTGTGGTTTTTTAATTATCAACAATTTAGTGCGAAAAATAAGCATTTTTCGAATTTTTGCGTAACATTAAAACGTATACATTTATACTTTAATATAAATTGATTGCTCTATTTTCTGTTTTATCTATGTACTATGATCAATTTTATATTTTTATTATCCTATTTTATCTGTTAAGAAATATGAACCATCAAAATGTATTTTAAAATTTTTAAATTAATTCGTCGCTCTAAAAATAACAAAAGAAGGCAATCGTTAATTGTTTGTAACTTTTGCAACAATTAATCTACACTTCGTTATTGGTTTCAAAAAGGGGCCTTGTATCCATTACTACTGCCGGATATTAGGCCAGATATGATATGCACAATATTCATTTAGAGGTTAGTATTTGTTTGACTTTGACTGGAACAAGTTGTATTTCTATTGAGTACATAGAAAATAGTTATTAAGGTAGCAAGGGTATTATAAGGATAATAACGCTTGAGGTCAATGGTGTATATACCGAGGGCCTTCGGCCCAAGGGATATACGTTGACCGAAAGCGTTATTATCTATAATACCCGTGGCGCCTTCAACGTTTAATGTCCGACTAAAGTATTCTTTATATGCACAAAATTTGAATGAATTTTGAATTAATTAGTTTTCAAGTAAGTGCATTTACCAGTAATAGTCGTAACGTAATTGTGGTAACCGTAGTTTTACTTAAGTTGATATTTGTCAACTTGACAGTATTGAACTAGTTATTTAAATTTATTGCCCTAGGGCGTTATTTTACAAAATAACGCCCTTTGGCATCATATCATACTTAGCTGACTTCGAAATCATGTCATTATTTGTTAAATAATATACCAGTCGGACATTAAAATGTATTTATAATATAATGACAGTTTAGATTCATATTGTGGATTAACAAAGCAATTCCAGAGCTATCTCAACCAAGATACTACAATTTAAATGCAGCGGAAAATGAAGTTAGCATCCAGGTGGCGTTAGGTGTTTCGTGAGTAATGAAAGGTTTAAAAAAACCCTTAAAATTTCAGCTTGATCCACCATTTAGTTCAAAACTTATTCAAAAATTGTTTCTCCCAGATGTAACATTTTTGTAATAACCTAAAGACATAAAATAATAAAACAATTCCGCAGGTACCTTGTCAAAGGCAACACTTTTCCTTGTAATAAACTAAAAAATCTAAAAATCTAAAAAAGTTAAAAAAATTCATTTTATAACCAAAAATTGTTATATAAAATTATTGTTACCTTTAACTTGAAACACATATAACAAGCACGAGCCAAGTTCGTTAAAATGAAAAAAATATTAACAGCTCCGTACCTATGACTCCTAGGGTAAAAACATGCCGAAGATACATGGATGAGCGCGGTGTAGGTCGCGATCGCGGTCGAGGTTTACATCGATGACGAGCAGAACATACCGAAGATACCTTCCGTATCCTGTTTTGGCATCGACGTCGCTGTAAACCGCGATGCAAGGTCGCGAGGGTGAACGGGTGACACATCTTTGGTATGTGCGATCTCATAAGAAAGTAAAGGTTTGTTTTGATATCCATGTAGCGATCGCGATCGCGACCTACACCGCGCTTATCCATGTATCTTCGGCATGATTTTACCCTAAGAAGGAGAAGGTGTTATGTATTTCCCATACTCATCTAGAATATGCATTCAGATTATCCAGAGATTCCAGAATAAAGTATTACGGAACATTGTTGATGCTCCTTGGTATATCCGAAATGTCGACCTCCACAAGGATCTTGAGATGGAAGATGTAGACAAAGTTATCAAGAAGATGGCAGGTAGTCACGAACAACGGCTCCATAGTCATGTAAACATCGAGGCCATCCAGCTCCTCGATAATACTGGGCTAGAAAGAAGACTCAAACGAAGAAAACCATTTGAGTTAGTGTAAAGTGTTAGTGTAAAAGCAGAGCATAGTGTTGTATTGTGTGTTAGTTTTAGTTTTAAAATTTCATACTTGTTAAAATAAAATAAGAGGACACCATAGGGTTAAGATCTTAGATTATGTATCATTTAGTAATATAAGTGAAAGAAGAACTGATAATTGGTCAACTGATGACCAGATTTCAGTAGTCTAAACATAGCTTGTGTTTAATAAAAAAAAGACACCAAATAAGAATAAAAAAAAACGCCTTTGAAAATGAGTTTACAGACTTTTTCTCAGGGTGTCCTGTACGGATATAGTCACAAATCAGACAGTATTGGATAGAGTAAATATTAAACAATTAATTATATTTTCTATAAAGAAGAGAAACCTTAAGTTACTTGAGAACGTCTCTAGAGGCACATGGTTAGTTCTCACAGTTTATAATGCAAAGAAAGGTAGTCGGACAAAGAAGCTTGGGAAGAATTTCCTTTTCAGTAAAACCTTAATGAGTGGTTCGGAGTGACATTGAACGAAAAAAAAAACAGATAGGACGTGAATTATAAATTGTAAAATTTCGTCATCTTCCTTAGCCTTAGCATCCGTTATGGCTTGCAAATTTTAGAAGCCTTGGAGGTGTTACCAGAGAAGGCTTCCATTGTTTTCAGTCTGATAGGATGTAGAATAACATTTTTGGATGTTCTTTTATGTGCTATTAGATTGAAAACTTAGTTTTTTGCTAGCAGTGGCCGCTAGGGCATCCCTGCCAGTTCGTTCGTTGCAATCCGTGACTGCACGCCGGGGTTTGTCCTAGTTGGGTCAGAGAGAGCAGCGTATGTCCTGATGAGAGACTAATAAGTTTCGAAACCTGTAGAGGTGCTTGCAGCACTCTCTGATTGAGCTGGAATAATGATGCGGCTGTAGTTTCGTGTTGCAACAGAATTAAAAATGGGTATTCATTTTTGATATTAAACGAATTATTCCATCATCAGTTTGAAATGTGCAAATAGACATGGTGATTGTCAACTTCCACAGAAGACGATGCATGCAAGAAGAAGAAAAGATGTGTTAATAAAACAAGAATGTGTGTGTATTTTGTACGCACGTAAGAAGTTATACTTCTATTATATGATTATATGATTATAAACGAAATTAATATACCTTTTATTTATATTTTATTTAAATATTAAACTAATTTATACTTATTACTTCTCAAACATTTTTATTAAAACAGTGCCAAAAATTAAAATAATAAAAGAATAAAACACACACAAAGAATAAAACACATTAAAAATGCCACAAATGATTTCTGAACATTAATTGTCGAAAATTTTTTTAACTAAATACGTATTTTCTGAAAATAAAATTATATAATAAATATACTTACAATCATAAAATGTATAAAATAAATAAAAAAATAAAAGTTTCTATTGGGATTCGAACCAACTTACCACGCGGCTGGTATTTGCGTTGTATTGGGGTTCACTCGTATTAAAAGCTTCGCCACAGAGACAGTTTGTCATTATGTGCGAAGATCGACTAACTAAACGGATTAAACTTTTGACACTTTTAACTTATGTAAATCAAATTACAGTGGAACCCCGAAAAGTCGGCCCCCGATAACCTGGAAGTCCGGCTAACCCGGACCGATTTTTATCAGACAAACATTTCAACAATAAAAATGTATGTAATATAATATTTGAGAGATAATGGGTATTTGTGTAATTTGAACTAAACGATAGTAAAAATGACTCATGGCACATGGCGGCAGAGCCGATTATCGGGAACAACAGACACCTGTTATTCCCTTTTTGTACACCTATTTATTTCAAACTGTATTGGCATTGTTTAAAAAATACTAAAAACTACATACCTATTTAAAAAATTCTTTTTTAAACAAAGGTCTTAGTCTGTTCTTAAATAACATGCGATTGTTACCACATTGTGTGTAGTACACAGTCGTATTGTTCGCTTCCGATATGTAATCGTACTTCAGACACAACTTCAGATAAGTTTGTGATTGCGTGTTTTTTGTCTACGTACCTAATGGCAACAAAACGTAAAAATGTTGTAGTGGCAATGGAAAAGAAATTAGAAGCATTAGGTAGGATTGATAAAGGCGAATCTTTAAAAACAATTATTGCAGCATCATAATGGTGTCGGTATATCTACAGTATCGGATTGGAAGAAAAATAGAACTAAAATCGAAGATTTTTGTTTCAAAATGATAACAAAAGACAGTTTGGACAGTCGGTGCCGGTGCAAAGATAATAAAGCTAAAAATGAGACTCTCGACGACGCTTTGTATGTGTGGTTCTGTGCGGAACGCGAACGTGGTTTACCAGTGAAGAAATGAACAATACTCTATACAATTTACGTAATTTAGATGTGTACTGTCATAGCCACCTTTACTTTACGGTAAGTAAAGGTGGCTATGGTACTGTGCATATATATTTCATGTTATTTCAATTATAACGGAGTTTATCTGTAAGTATAACGATTTTATTAATTTTTACCATATTCTCCGGCTAACCCGGATTTTCGATAACCCGGATCGGCCGTGGTCCTGATTAATCCGAGTTATCGAGGTTCCACTGTATTTTGATTTTGAATTGAAATGATTTAGAATTGAAAAAATACAACAAAACATAGAGTAAGAAAACAATATATTAGGTGAATATTGATAGAAATTTTGATGGTAATCAAATTCTGTAAATAAAAGTATTACATACTACCTATGTATTTTGGTAGGTTCAAATAGGTAGGTATCGGAGCCCGTATAACGACTAATAAATTTCGCAATCACTTGCATCGTGCAAAGTGGCTATGTTCAAATATCATAACAAAATTTGATCAACTATTTATAAAACACTTACCAGTGTAAGATTCTTTAGCTTTGAATAAGCGAGATCTGCGGCACTGATACTAGTCACAGTTTGATGGGCTTTAACATTGGCATGCAACAATCATCTCTTCTATGTAAATAAGTCCAAAAATATAATATGAAAACTATTTAAAAAGGCAGTATAACCATTAACTAACTTTTTGTTTGTTGTTTCTCTTCCTACAAATTTTAAAACGTAACAACCATACATTATAACCAAACCACAGTCCCACAGCTGTGCCACAGCTGCCATATTGGATTATTTTTGTCATGTCATTTGAACATCCAATCAGAACAAAGTTATAATGCGCATGCGCCCGGTCGCTAGGTTTTACCATATAAAAATTCACCGTCATTACGCCCGTAAAGAAGTATAACTTCAAAAATATTTATTTAGCTTCCTAAAACATGACTGTTCTCCCCTATTTTATATAATTTATATATATATATATAATCGGTTTATAACGTTCTACGACGTCTTCCGATTCCCAATCGCCATTGCTCTCGATCGTAGCACATGTCTTCGTTCAAGCCTCTTTCTCCGATTTCCCTATGGATTCCTTCTATCCAGCTTTTCCTAGGTCTTCCTCTCTTCCGCCGTCCTTTTGGTGCCCATCGTAGCACTTGCTTGGGTAATCTGTCTTCTTCCATACGTTGTACGTGGCCAAACCATCTTAGTTGCTTTGTTTTTATATCGTCCATTATTGTATGCTTTACATCCATTATCTCCAATATTCTTGTATTTCTGATTTTTTGTATTCTTGATATACCAGCAGATCTTCTCCAGAAGTCCATTTCAGTTGTTCTGATCATATTTTCGGATTTTTCTTTAAGTGGCCAAACTTCGCTGCTGTATGTTATAATGCTCTTAACAATGCTGTTATAGATGTTACGTTTATTTTCTTTGGAGATACTTTGGTCCCATAGGATTTTGTTCAATAATGCGATAGCTTTCCTTCCTTGTGTGCACCTTTCTTGGATATTCTTGTCCAACGTTCCATCTTGTGTAATTGTAAGACCCAAGTATTTATATTCCTGACAGTGATTAATAGTTATTTCATTTTCCAACGCTAGATCCTGCTGTATACCTCCAACGCACATATATTCCGTTTTCTTGGTATTCACTTCTAAACCCCAGTTCCGGTACTCTTCTATGATTTTTCGGGTCATATATTCAATATCGTGATAATCCTGGGCCATAAGAATCTGATCATCCGCAAAACATAGAGTGTATAGCATGTTATCATCATTTAGCGGTATACCCATGTTCTTACATTTCCTTTTCCAGGATTTCAAAACTTGCTCTAAATATATTTTAAATAGTGTCGGCGATAGACAGCAGCCCTGTTTAAGACCCTTATTCACTTCAAATCCTGACGAGATTTCCTTGCCTAGCTTAACTTTTGCTATATTATGTTGGTATAGATTTTTTACAGCTTTAATGAGGTTCAGACTGATGTTAGTTTTTTCGAGGGCTTCCCAAAGTTTACTTTGTGGTACAGTATCGTATAAAGTACCCAAAGTTTACTTTGTGGTACAGTATCGTATATAATTTTTATAATCCTGTTTTAATAGAATAACCAAAAGCTTGTACAAAATCAATAGTTATAAAATATTTTTGTATTACGACCTATATTTTAGGTAAGTATTTAAAGGTATTAGTCAAAATACCTTTTATATTACCGATTTCTATACATACATAAAATGGGGCTTTTTATGGTTGAAGTAAAAAAAATAAAAGAGCAATAACATTAACTTAATTTCACACTTCCCATTAGCTAGCACAGTTGACTAATGTAATTTTTTTCACACCCTGGTTACACACCCAAAACACTATACCGAGTCGCCTATAAAATTATACGAACTGTAACTAACTAAACACACGGAGTAATAATTAAACTTAATTTAATTAAGTTCTTCTTCTTGTTCCTGTTAATACGGTATGCGTCGAAATAAACAGTACTGAAATGCATAATTTCAAATTTATCGAAATCTACTGAGTGGTTTCCGAACGTCATTATAACGTATGTTAGGTCCTTCAGGATGGTTCTCCGTTTCGCAGAAAAAATAATCATAAACATTTCAATTTTCTTTTCAGTCATCATTATCATCATCCAGCCTTCTGCATCCAAAGTAGAACATAGGTCTCCCCTAATTTCTTCCAGTTTTGTCGATCTTGGGCTTTCTGCAACCAATTCCTATCAATCCTTTTGACGTCGTCTGTCCATCGTGTAGGTGGTCTACCTCTCCCTCTTCTGTCTTCTCTTGGCCCCACACTGTAATTTTTTGGGTCCACCTCCCGTCCTTCATTCTGGCTACATGGCCCGCCCAATTCCACTTCAGCCATGCTACTCGCTCTATGACATCTGTGACGCCTGTCCATCTTCTGATTTCTTCGTTTCTGACCCTATCTCTGAGAGTCAGTCCAAGTAGTGACCGTTCCATTCTTCTTTGGGCCACTCTAAATTTCATTGTTGTAGCCTGGGTTAACGATAATGTTTCGGCGCCGTAAGTCATGACTGGAAGCACACATTGGTTCAACGTCTTCCTTTTCAAATAATTTGGCAAGTTGCTCTTGGAAGATGTCTGATAGAGCTTCATATGCGGCCCATGCTAAGGTGATCCTTTTCTGTAATTCAGCAGTTTGATTGTCCCTGGCAATTTAAAATGCATGCCCTAAGTATTTATATTTATGGACCAATGCTATTTCGTTGACGTCGACTTTTGGATTTTCGCTTGGCACCAGGTTTGTCATGTATTGTGTCTTTCCAAAATTTATGTTTAAACCAACTTCTTTACAGGCAGCATCTAACTCAGTAAGCATAGTTCTAATCTCTTTTAAGTTGTCGGTTATAAGAACTATGTCGTCTGCAAATCGTAGGTGGGAGAGCCTTTCACCGTCGACATTTATTCCTTTGGCGTCCCACTCCACTTGTTTGAAAGCATGTTCAAGTACTGCCGTAAAGAGTTTGGGAGATAACGTCTCTCCCTCTCTAATTCCTCTTTTGATTTTTATAGATTTGGTATCTTTGTGTAGTCGGAGAGTCATGGTTGCATTATTGTATATGTTCGCTATCAGTTTGGAGTACCGATAATCTATACGACTTTCCTCCAATGCTCTCATTATGCTGTTAATTCCTATCTTATTAAATGCTTTGCGAAAGTCTACAAAAGCCAGAACCAATGGTGGGTTGTATTCGATAGATTTTTCTATAATTCATTTTATGCCGTGTAGGTGGTCGTTAGTGCCAAAGTTTTTCCTATAACCCGCTTGTTCTCTAGGTTGGTAAAAATCCAATTTTGTTTCCAGTCTATTTGTTATTATTCTTGTGAATAACTTGTAGAGGTGGTCTAATAGGCTTATGGGATGGTAATTCTCGAGGTCTGTTGGATCGTCCTTTTTATGTAATAAGATGGTAAGTGTACTGTGCCATCTTGTAGGTGTTTCACTTTGGTGCAGACATAAGTTGAACAATTTCTTTATGTTGTTTAGAAGTCTGTCTCCTCCAATCTTTACGGCTTCTATAACGATACTGTCTTCTCCCGGAGCTTTATTTCTTTTCATTTTTCTCAATGCGTTCCTGATTTCGTCTGTTGATATATCAGGCATCAATTCCGATCCTTGGTTGACTAACCTTTTTCCTGAATCTTCTAGTGGCTCATCATGGTTTTGTTGGCTGTTGTATAGTTCTGTATAGAAGTTTTCTACTACCCTTAATAATTCATCTCTGGTGATAATGATAGTTCCATCTCTATCCTTTAATTTCGTTATTTCTTTTTTGCCATTTGTCAATTGTCTTCTTAGAACATTGAGGCTTTTTTTATCTTCAATTGTTTGTTGAATTTGTTCGTTTTTATATTTTCGGTTGTCCGTCCTAATAGATTTTTGCATTCTTTTACTTATCTCTCTAAGTTCCTGGTGTTCTTTACTTCTATTACTTTGCATTTTTCTCCGCTCTTCCATTAATGCTTGTGTTTGGGGGCTTATTCTTTTCTTATGTGAATTTCAGTACTTACTGTTTATTTTGCCGCATACTGTACTATTATTAAAAATATGGATAGTTGAATATTCCTAATTTGGAAGATGTACAGTACCTACCTAACTACGTGTGCCTGTTAAACGGAAGAAAACGAGCTACTAACGTTAAATTGAATGCAGTGTTGTCAAGTATTTAAATATTTTGTTAGGTAGCTTCGACTCCGGAATATTCTTTCGTCTAAATAAACGAAAAAGTTACATTATTTTGCTTAAGATTCATAATTAATTTTTTATGTGCAAGAATTTTTTTACTCTGCGGTAACAATAGAAACTGTTCTGTTATTTTCAATATGACTTGGATTTCAATACTAGGTTCAATTACGATTTTATCTCTTATGTCTTATTGTGTACTGAAAACGTCGTATGAGATAAGTAAAAAGAATAGGGAATTTAGAGTTGAACCGGGTTCATTTTTCTGAAAATCGAATTCTCCGCAACTTTTTCAAGGTTAAATTTTTTGTGTTCAAGACCTTTCGTTAAACCTTTTTTTAAGGTTCCCTATTGTGAAAAATAACAAACACGGAAACTGACCCCTTAACATTACATGAAGGGAGAAAACCATCGCAGAACATGCGATATTCTTTACAAAAGAAAATTCAATTTCCACGCAGATTTCCCCAGGAAACCCCACAGTTTTCACATATTTTACTCTCCTTGATTTCATATTTGAGTACTCTCAAAGACAGGAGATACAATCGAATCTGAACTTCGACGGAAATCCGACGGGTCTTTTATGCTTGAAACAAAAAATGCCGAATCTGTAGTTCGCTTCGTTTTTGACTCATCTGTATATATTTTAGTTAAGTTCGACTCGAGGCCATTCAGAATGGATTTTGTCGTGGCTTGGTTTAAGATATTACAGTCTGAATACTGAGGCAATAAGATGGTAGGTTTTGCCAATTATAGAACCGAAATTCTGTGCATACAATATAATAAGTAATGGTATTTTTTACTTTAAACAATATCGGCTAGAAGTTCGTTTTAATAAATGCATCCGCCAAAGGAGGAGAGTTTTTCTCTTTCCCATCATGATTTGGCAAATTTCAATTAAAAGAAAGTAATATAGCGTGCACTTTAACGTATACAGGGTGTAACAAAAATACAGGTCATAAATTAAATCACATATTTTGGGAACCAAAATAGTTCGAATGAACCTAACTTACCTTAGTACAAATATGCACAGAAAAAAAGTTATAGCCCTTTAAAGTTACAAAATAAAAATCGATTTTTTCGAATATGTCGAAAAATGTTAGAGATTTTTTATCGAAAATAGATATGTGGCATTCTTATGACAGGATCATCTTAAACAAAAATTATAGTTCAATTTGTGCTCCCCATAAAAATTTTATGGCGGTTTTGTTCCCTTAAACCCCCCCAAACTTTTCTGTACGTTTCAATTAAATTATTATTGTGATACCATTAGTTAAATTCAATATTTTTAAAACTTTTTTGGCTCTTCTTATTTTTTCGATAAGGCAGTTTTTATCGAGTTGCAGCTTCTTTTTTAATATGTTTACATAAAAATTTTATGGGGGTTTTGTTCCTTTAAACCCCCCAAATGTTTGTGTACGCTCCAATTAAACTATTACTGCGATACCATTAGTTAAACAATATGTTTTTAAAACTTTTTTTCCTCTTTGTATTTTTTCGAGAAGGCACCTTTTATCGAGATATGGCTTCTTTTTTAATACGGTTCAAAATATACCTAAAAATGTAAATCATACAATAATTTTTCATATTATTACCAAGTATCCATAATCGTACTTAACCATATACAAATATGTGGTGGATTTGACAAATATTCAAAATATCTCGATAAAAACTGACTTTTCGAAAAAGTACTAAGAGCCAAAAAAGTTTTAGAAATATTGTGTTTAAGTAATGGTACTACAATAATAATTTAATTCCAACGTACACAAAAGTTTGGGGGGTTTAAAGGAACTAAACCCCCATAAAATTTTTATAGGGTGTCCAAATTTCCCTATAATTTTTTCTTGAGATGCTACTGTCATAACAATGTTATATGTCCATTTTCAATAAAAAACTTTAATAGTTTTCGATATATTGAAAAAATTCGATTTTCATTTTGTAAATTCAAAGAGTTGTAACTTTTTTTATATGCACATTTGTACTAAGCTAAGTTAGGTTCAATCAAACTATTTTTGTTCCCAGAATATGTGGTTAATTTATGACCTGTATTTTCGTCACACATTGTATATTTAAATGTACTTGTATTTGCTAAAAACTTTCTTCGAAAACTAAGACAAAGTTCTTGAGACTTTGCTAGAATGGCATGATTTGGTGAAGATACCATTGGTCCTAAACCTGTTGTTAGAGCTTTGTACTATATTTGACCAAGAATAAGTTGGTTCGTGTTAAGTTAAGGCGTGCCGCGAACTTCTATGCGCCTCTAATTTTCTGAGCATCAGGGCCAAAAACAAAATAAAGTGCAGCAAGAGCATAGTCACAGGATTCAATCACTTCGACTTAAATCAAATGTTGGCACAGCTTGATCGGCTGGCGGTAGGGAATGCAGTACGTAAAGTAAAGATATACGTAAATGATATTATTTTTAAATTGTGCACAATGGATGAATTTATAAAGGAAGAAAACAAAATATTGAAAAATGGAGAAATATACATACAATAGGAAAAATGAAAAAATACCCATGAACGGACATATAAAACACGCTGTATTTTCCTGTCACCGTGTCATACAAAAAATTGGCCAGCGCAAGTACATGTAATAATTATTACATGTACTTGCGCTGGGCAATTTTCTTTGTGACACGTTGACAGGAAAATACAGCGTGTTTTATATGTTCGTTCATGGGCATTCTTTCATTTTTCCGACTGTATGTGAAGTACCAGAAATAATAGAAGATGACAAAGAAAAACATAAGTTAATAGATGAATATCATAATCACCCGATGTTTGGAGGACACTTAAGGAAAAATAGACTAATAGAGAAGCTAAAAGCAAAATTCGGATGGATAAATTTAGAAAAAGACGTAAGAAAATACGTTAAGCAATGTCATAAATGTCAAATTAACAAACCGAAAAGAACACATGTCGAAGAAATCGTGATATCGGACACTTCTTTAAAACCATGGGACATACATAGTTTACATAGATACAATAGGTCAATTCACTAAAATAATGAAGGCAATGAAGACAAAAAAGAGCGTCAAGAAGAGAATAAGTCCAAAGCGATGCGACAACACTTCAAAATAGGAGACCTAGTCTTGGTAAAAAGAGAAGATAATATCTAAGTTTAGTAGTTTGTATGTAGGCCCCTTTACAATAACAGAGGTAAATACGTTAATTGTAAAATTAAAATGGAAACAAATAATATCAAGGAGGTACATAAAAACAGACTATATGCTTACAGTCCAAGAACACAGTGAGTGACGTGTGAAAACGAGAACAATGTTGATATCGAGTATTTTTCTTTGTGTTTAGTTACTATAGTTATAGGGAATGCATACTTAATTCTGTATTGTTTTGAAACACAGTAATTCACGGTCACATTAGACAAATATTAAATCATAACAAACAAATGCAATTTCTTTATGTATACGTAAAAACATAGGGGAGATTGTTCATTATTCAGAAACAGACTTGGTTACCGTCTAGACGGGGTCCATCCATCCAACACCAACTAGTTACTGTCATACGTAGTGAGTTAAATAAACATACTCAAGTACATAGTGTTTCAAGCTAATCAACCTCCAACACCGGTGGTTGTAGGGTGGCCACCACCATAGCGCCTTGTGTGCGCCGCTCGTTTGTGGCGCCAACAGAAGTTGGATAGTGGTGCGCTGTGTGCGCGCCGTTTGTGTCATTTGTTCCATGTACTTACAAACACGTACTAATCTAACAAACGCGCAGCGCACACACGGCGCGAAGTGCGCGGCACGCACATCTATACGCACCTTAAGAGGTAGAAATCGAAAGTACACCCATAATCTAACATTAAACGCATATAGGACTTGTAGAACATTAATAGTTATAATTTGATTACTAAAAATACTGATATGATTTGGACACACTTATGATAACCGAATGAATCTTCTTTTCCATCTACTTCATGTGCCATGTCCTTTCAGAACGTTGATTATCACATCTATCTTAATTTTATTCACTGCCTCCCTAAGTAGCATGCTTGTATCAACACTATACCAATCTCGCAAGTTCTTTAACCATGAAGCTCTTCTTCCTCCTGGACTGTGTTTGTCTGCTATTTTCTCTTGCATAATATTTTGTAGCAACATATATTTGGGACCCCTCATTAAATGTCCAAAATATTCCAGCATTCTCTTCTTGATGCTTTTTATAATCTGAGTAGTCTTGCTAAGATGTTCTAGTATTTTGGAGTTTCGAGACTTCTCCGTCCATTTGAAATTCTTCTGTAGCAACACATTTCGAAAGCCCCAAGGCGATTTAGATAGATTTTAAAAGTAAAAGATGGTTTTGCTTGTTTTTGATTCAGAGGGATGCACAATCGCTGGACAGCTGTTTCCACTATTTCAGGCTTCCTCAACAACGCCAGCGTGCAGTCCTCTGAATCGAAAACAGCTCGACCATCTACTCAAGTAGCAATTTGTCGACGCGACAACGTTGTCTACCGTGTGGCAACGTTTTGTTACAACGTTGTTATTGCCTAGAAGACGACCCAATTCTGCACTAATTTGGTGGACGATTTTTGAGTTGTCTTGACGTTGCCTAGGCAACCTTAGGCGTTGCATAAGACAACTGAAGCGACTATAAAAAGTGCCTGCGTGCAATGGTTGCCCAAAGAGTCGGACTGGTTATGTTTTTTTACCTATATAAAAAGTAAACTATTTTGGCATCATATCAGGTATTTAAATTTATATAAATACATAAATAAGGACTTAAACAAAATTACCTGATGTGAAATTTATAAACGCATCTCAGATTACCGTCAAATATGGATATTCCACCTTTAAAAAACACACGCGCTCATTTTTTATCACCTTTTTAACAAAAAATATGCAAATTTAAAAAATCTAATAATAGATGGACAGAGAAATGAAACTGGTAAATACCAGATCTAAATAAGGAAATCTTCATATAATTGGTTTGGAGAATTTTCAAAATGATTGTAACGCTCGGTTTCATAATCAGTTAAAGTGGATTTTAAATTTTAAGTAAGTTGGTACCTACCTTTATCACAATTCATATATAGGGCTTTTCATCGATTGTCATTTGTTTCGAGCTTCTGTCATGTGTCACATAATTTTAATATATCTACGTCATACGTCTTTGGTTTGTATCATTGGTATTACCAATAACGTACGACGTAGATGTATTAATATTATGTGACACATGACAGAAGCTCGAAACAAATGACTGTGAATGAAAAGCCCTATGGGTAAATGTCAACTTTAAAGTGAACTTTACTTAATGTTTACTTTAAGTTGATTATGAAACCGGGCGATTTTGACAGGTAACCGTTAACACAGATTTTACTGTATTTACAGGGCCTAAAAAGAATCTACTGATTTCTATTGATTTTTTGAAAGATCCCGCTGCAAGATAATTGAAAGAACTACTATCCGCTACAAGATAATTCGGATGGAATTCAGACAAAATATGTACAAGAAGTACATATTTTGTCGGAGTTTCAGCCAAATTATCTTGCAACGGATATAGTACTGAAAGAGTAAGAACTGGCCTGGCAACCCTGTCTAGCAAAGCTGATACAAAGATTTAAGCTTATCAAATCTACTGATAAAACAATGGACAATGGAAAACCAGCTAATAAAAAACAAATAAACAGGTTGTTAAATAAATCGAAAATTTCCAGCAAAATAAAATATAAAATAATAAGAAAAAAGTAAGGTTATAAAGTAAATTCTTTTTTTGCTCCTGAAGTTGCCGTAAACGTGTCACACATCTATAGAACTATACGTAAAGGCCCTGGGGTCGTGAGAGACAACTACCTAGTCGGCCAGAAAACCCATGGGCGTTAATTAGTTTAGCATTATAACGTTTTTAAGTAGTTGCGATTGTTGAAAAAACTTAACTGTGATATGTAGTTGTCACAATAGTAATAACTTAGTTGCCCATATAACTAAAGATATTACTTAACGTTGTAACATCGTAATGTCAGTCGGTTTAGGGGTCGTTGTCCGAAACAACTGAAAGTCCACTGTGGCAACGTTATATACAGTGCATTTGTTTGTACTGACAACCAATGCGTCGAAAAATTGCTACTTGGGATATTTAAGGGGAATTTCAAAGATCATTGAAATTCCCATTGGGACGCCATCCAGCGACATCTCTTAAACAAATTTAAAAGTGTCAGATGCAGAATTCACCACTATAATAAAATTAAAATGGTAAATAATTATTTAAATCTGACACTCTTCGTGTTGAAAGCTCTTTCTGGTACATCCTTAATCTGCGACTTTTACAGTTTATAAGACCGCAGACGACGAATACAGAAAACAAAAAGGACTCCACTATATGCAATGGTTAATATATAAACAGCTGTCCAGCGATTGTGCATCCCTCTCAATCAAAAGCAAGCAAAACCATCTTTTATTTTCTATCTTTACTCAGATTTAAGTACTAGGAAGTTTCTTTCTGTCCTTTTCCTAGACGAATGAAAACGGAATGTGACTGCATATAATGGAGTTCTTTTTGTTTTCTATATTCGTCGTCTGCGGTCTTATAAATTGTAAAAGTCGCAAATTAAGGATGCTTGGAATGGTATATGAAGTGCACTTTACATTGAATTTGATGAATTAGATGATAAAGAAAGAAACACATTTGGTAAGTACAGAAAAATTAATTATATGTTACTAATAACAACAGTAATTAAAACTGCTAAGTATATTATAATAAACGTTATTTTACCTAGTTGCAATTAAAGTTGAGTATAGAGGGTGTTCCATCAATATGTGTAAATATAAAAATATATAACTTTTATCTTTTTGCGTTCATAGGATGGACCCAATGAATTCGGTTCCTCTTATTTCTCTTTCTTTGACGATAAAGTAACCACAACGCTATAATATGATTTCGCTCCATATAATATAACTATACCTTTTATTTTACGAAATTATATTTAGTTTTATAGGGTAAACGACTCGGACAAGACTGGAGTAGGGCTGCCGCCACGTCTTGTGTGAAATTATCTTAAAACAACATTTAAAAACGAGTGGATGACGGAAAGTTTTTTAAATTCTGTAAATGAAAAACATAGATTGTAATGTTGTTCTGAAGCTATTTCCTTGTGGATATTTTGTAATAAACTATTGTAAATGGGAAATAAGCCATAATTTAACTAAAAAGTGATGTTATTGACGTTTCGACTCCCAAATCGGATGTCGAAACGTTAATAAAATCATTTTTTAGTTAAATTGTGGCCTATTTCCCGTTCAGAATAGTTTATTACAAAAATGCCACAAGGAAATAGCTTCAGAACAACATTACAATCTATGTTTATTACATAGATTGTATGAGCTAATTAGATGAGCTAATCCACGATCCCACAAATAACTTAGTATAACAACGATTATAAAAACAAATTAAGACTTTTAATTAAAAGCATAAGAAATAATAACTGACAAAATAGAAATTGCAAATGAATTAACTACGCATTACAGTACATTAGGACAAAAGTTTGGACAGAAAATACCCATTTGTAATAATATATCGTATTGATACATATCAGACATCGTATCATGTACCTACCTCAGCCAAAAAGTCTAAATAAAAATAATATACCAAACAACACAGCAAAATATCTACGTGCGACTCAATTCTTATTGTGTGAAAAGGAAAAGTGCGTCAAGACTACCGCACGAGGAAACCCTCGTACGTTTAAAATTCTTATAATGTGAAACAACCCTTGTCGTTATCTAATTTTGATATTAGTCGTAATTTGCTAATTTAATGACGGATATCGCTGTCAATTTTCTCTCGTAAAAAGTACCACTTTATGCTCTTACTGTCTAAATGAGTATTTTCATTATTCTCTTATTCGATTTTTGAAAACATTAACAATGCATTCTCTGTATGGTAACATGGAGCTCTACGAATGCGGAACAATAATATCAATTTTAATTAAAAAAAAACATTGGAAATTGTGATCGTTTATGACCGTATCTGCAAGTTTCCGACATGTGTGTGAATGATTTTAATCATTTGATTTAAAGTTTGTCAGAAAAGTGGAAAATATATTCGCACTCGCTGCCCGGAAGTACCGGAAATTAAACGTCAGAGCACAAAGAAGGTTCTAAATTCAAATTTTTCGGGATGAAAAGGATTTACCTTTCAATAAATGGCAGAGATTTTGATGAGCTTATAATGCATTTTGTTTATTATTATTATTGTTATACATCTATTTATTACCTTTTTTTTTGCCTCGATCAATATTAATTAATTAGACATGCCACATAGTCCTGTCGCCAGGGGGGGTTGTACAACGGCTCCCTTTATTCAGATGGACTTACTCAAAAAATTTTTATGTATTTTGACCCGTAGAACACGAATTTTTTGGGTAACAATTAATCAGAATGTCGATAAGATTCTTATAAACAAAGAACTTGAGGAATTACATAACAGCGATTCTTCGCAAAACAAAAGATTTTTTGTATTTTTGGGGTCGTTCTAAGCGAAAAATATTCCTGCAAGTTTTTTCGTAGGATGCATAGTTTTCGAGATAAACGTGGTTGAACTTTCAAAATATTGAAAAATTGCAATTTTTTAACCCGAACAACTTTTCAATAAAAAATAAAATAGCAATTCTGCTTACCGCATTTGAAAGTTCAAGTCAAATTCTATCCGTTTTGATTATTTGCATTGCTAAAAATTATTTTTTATAATTGTTAAACAAAGCTATAAACACATATTGCACAACTCGACTGCTTGCCGAAATCCCGCTTCGCGTCGTTCGGCAAACTGCAGTCGCGTGCCGAAAAGAATGACTTTCTGCACTTCTTAGGAAAATAACTATTTTAGCAATGAAATTATTCAAAACCGGTATAATTTGACTTAAACTTTCAAATTCGGTAGTCAGAATTGCTATTTCATTTTTTAATTAAAAGTTGCTCGGCTTCAAAAATTGCAATTTTTCGATTTTTTGAAAGTTCAACTGCGTTTATCTCGAAAATTATGCATCCTACGATAAAACTTGTAAGAACACTTTTTGCTTATAATGACCCAAAAAAAAATAAATTTTTTTTTTTGAGAAAAATCGCTTTTATGTAATTTCTCAAGTTCTTTGTTTATAACAATCTTATCGACATCCGGATCAACTGTTACCCAAAAAATTCGTATTTTACTAGTCAAAATACATAAAAAAACTTGCGTAAGTCCATCTGAATAAAGGAGGTTGTTGTACCACCCCTGGCGACAGGACTAACAAGAAAACAGTTTCAGATCTTATTCAGTTATTTCTGCTTACAAAAATTATTAGTTATTCCCGAAATTTGAAGAAAACTACAAATATCTCGGAAAGTTATAAGTTTAGATATAGAAAATGTTTCATAAAAATGAAACAAAAATAAAAAAAAAATAAAACGTGGGGTTGGATATTTAAAAAAATTTGAGAAAATTGTAATTTTCTTTTGTAGTTCACCCTGTAGGTATATGAATATTAGTCAATGATTGCTAATTAGACTTAATTTGAAAACCATAACATATTATTTATTGATGATGTAAAATGAATGATCGATTATTTATTTATATGTGAGCTAGGAAGTAATGCATTTTGTTTATTATTATTATATTGCATAGATTTATTAAAATTTAATATTTAACTTTTAACGTGAAGTAAAAATTCCCTAGTGTAGTTAGTGTAAAATTTAATTTATAATTAAAATTCTAAAAATCCAAAAATATTACAATTATTTTTTAGAACAAACATTTTCGGACATATCAGTCCATCCTCAGTGAACTCCAGGTCCTTGCAAAATAGCAACAATGCCAAACAATGGTTGGATTAAATGTTCCATTCTACATTATAAATAACAAAAAATAATGTGACTTAAAGTTGATGGCAATGGATTGTCTCCAGAAACATGTGAGCATTCTACTTTACATAGTTTTAACGTCTGCTTGGGACAACGCTAGTCTACTTACTTACTTTCCGTGTCACACCAACAACTTTAAATTCGTATTTCCAATGGTTGGCCACATAGAAGGCCCAGTCATTTGCTATATTTAAGTCTTCTTCTGTGCAGGTCTCTCTCATCTCTGTGCATGATACTAGATGCCGGCTGGTCTGAACCGCGCCACAGTCGCAGGTATCGTCCTCCTGGTATCCCCATTTTTTCAGGTTACTAGCACAACGTGAAACGCCGGTTCTTAGTCTGTTTAGCGCTTTCCAGTTTGGATACGATAAATTGTGTCCAGCAGCCATTTCCTCTTACAGAGGAAAATGTGTCGCGGTTGCTGACGCTTGCCATAGGTATTTTCAGGAAGCTTTTCCGAGATCTTAGTCTTAGTCTTAGTCTTAGTCTGCTTGGCTAAGTTTAGTGGTCATATAAGGGGTGTTTTCAGTCCGTCTCCTGCTTTTTCCGTTCTAGGTCCGACGTGACCTTCTTCCTGATAGGTGGTGGAGCAATCCCAGATATTAGGTATACCTCTTCGATAGGTGTCGGTTTCAGGCAACCCGATATTATACGAACCATTTCATTTAGAGCCACGTCGACGTTCTTTGCGTGAGCAGAGTTTGCCCATACTGGTGCTCCAAACTCCGCGGCCGAAAAACATAATGCTAAGGCAGAAGTGCGAAGAGTGTGTGGTTGTGCTCCCCATTTTGTATTAGTTAGCTTGCGTTTGATATTATTTCTGACACATATTTTCTTCTTGATATTTTTATAGTGGTATCGGTAAGACAGAGTTCTATCCAGACAGACGCCAAGGTATTTTGGCGTCTCGTTGTGTTCCAGCATCTGACCACGCCATTCCACCTCCAGCGGCCTTCGAGCATGCTTGTTTCTAAGGTTGAAAACCCATAACTGGGTTTTTGTGGGATTGCGTTTCAGATGGTTTTTATCGTAGTATAGAGCTAAGTCTCCCAGGGCATCTGTCAGTTTCACTTCGACTTCATTGAAGGTTCTTCCCTGAGCTGCCACAGCTGTATCATCAGCGTAAATAAATTGCCTTGTTTGTTGGTGTATGGGTTGGTCGTTGGTGTATATGTTGTATAGAATCTTCCCTGTAGTAGCCCATTTTTTTGGTCCGTCCACCGACTGTTCTTGGACTTGAGCGTTACGTAGAAGCGTCTATTCTGGAGGAGACATTTCACTAACCTTGTTAGTCGAAAATCATTTGTAGTTTCGTAGAGTTTTGCGAGAAGCCGTTGATGGTTATCTGTCATAGGCGGCAGTTAGGTCTATGAACGCTACTCCTGTTATTTCTTTACGTTCAAAACCATCTTCAATATGTTGGGTGAGATTAAGAATTCGACTGTAGGAGCACTTTCCGGGTCTGAATCCTGCTTGTTCTGGGATAATTTTAATCTCCACATATTCAGCGATTCGGTTCAGTAATATCATTCTTTCAAATGTCTTGAAAAGGTGGCACAAAAGAGAGACAGGTCTAAAACTCTTTGTATCCGCCGGATCCTTCCCTGATTTTAAGAGGGCTACCACTCTGGCTTTCCTTCAGATTTTGGGGATTTGTAATGTACGGATGCAGCAATTCATCATTTTTACGAGCCACCCTACGGTTTTTAGTCCAAAGTTCTTTATTTATTCTGTTCGTATGTCATCCAGGCCTGCCCCTTTATTATCTTTCATTTGGTGGATCGCGCCTCGCATCTTCTCTAGACAAAAAGATGTACCTAGAAGATGTCCTTTGTCGATATTCCGTTGAGCTCTCACTTTGTTCTTTCTTGATGTCGTCTTACCGTTCATTAGAAGACGATGGGCTATCTGATCGGGTGTGACTTCTGTCATGTTGACTGCCGGAGCAGCGGGATCGTTGCCAAGATTCCGAATCAGCTTCCATTCACGTCTGCTGTTTTGTTTCATGTCCAGACTCGTGACCAGCTTGCACCACCTTTCCGTTCTGTTGGCGGATATCGCATGTAACATTTCCTCCCCAGCCTGTATTGTTGCTTCCGAGAAAGGGTCTTCTTCATAGATCTGTTCATATCTTTTAAGTAGGGGTTTAGATTCTTTATTGAGCCCTTTCTTCGCCATTGGAATATGTTTCGTTATAACCCCACGTGACACTGTGACAGTTGAAGTCACCCAGTACGAATTTGATTTGCTGTGATTGAAAGTTACTCGCTAGTCTGACAAATGTTTTAAGAATGCGGAAAATGAAAAAATAACAAATTTTTCAGTATTCTTAAAACATTGGGCAGACTAGCGTCGTACAAAGCAAACGTTAAAAATATGTAAAAGTAGAGTACTCACATGTTTCTAAAGGCAATCCATTGCAATCGACTTGCATTATTTTCTTGTGTTTACAATGTAGATTGAACATTTAATCCAACCATTGGTTGGCATTGTGGATATTTTGCAAAAACAGGGAGTTCACTGATGATGGACTGATAAGCCCAAAAACGTTTGTTCTGAACAATAAATGTAATCCTTTCGGGTTTTTAAAATTTTAATTCTTATTTAAATTTTTGTACCAACTACAACTACACCAGGGAATTTTTATTTCACGTTAACCGTTACTTAACTAGATGGTATACAGCCAACTTACAGGAACTATCCCGTTTTATTTAAATTTAATATTTCTCTTATAGCATTATTATTTTTTATATTCTATTTGGCTGCTTTTATTTCTGTTCCATTTTTTTACATTTAAAACCAAATCCAAATCTTTACACAATCAAGTCTCAAATTTTAAAAAGGACTATAAATTGTTTTCCCATTGAAGCATAAAAAACAAAAAACTCTTGGAAGAGTGTTTTGTGTGATGGTAGATTTTTTGTGAGACTGCTTTCTGAGAATCCTTTCGAAGTTTCCCAATTTTAACGGAAAAGTTTAAATTGTATTAATAAAAAAACTTTGGAAAGGAATATTCTCGTAATGTTCATAATGTATACAGTGTGCCAAATTTAGAAAAAATAAATAATTACTGATTTCAAACAATTTATTTTCTGATTATCGATCTCTTTTAATACCGATGGTAGAGTTTGGTAGTCTATGGATAAATGAATAGATACATCTCACAATTTTAGACACATAACTTATGTCTTATTTAGTAATATAACAAAACTAGTCTTCTTCAATAAATAATTAATATATACTGTCGATTGTGACGACCCATTAACTTATCGAGGATACATTATTTGTATTTTAAAGGACTATACACATTTATACAGTCAGAGTTTGATGTTAATATTGAGAGTAAACTAAATGTAAGACCAAATATTTACTATGTCAGGATAGTATCATAAGGTATCCTGATTTTCTCATCATGATTAGATAAAGAATCAGCAACAAAAGAATTTCACTGTCATAGCATGTGATTGTTTTTTAAAGAAAAATCACATTTTATAATTTTTCTGATGGTTTTTTTAAGTTAAAGTTGATTTCATGTATTTGGATGATAGTCCAGGGCATTTAGCACTAAAAACACCGTAATAAGTCGATTTTTATTACAGCACCTAGGAAGCTAGGACAAATAATCCCCGGACAAATAATCCCGGACAAAAAATCCCCACAAATTATCCCTGGACAAAAAATACCCGGACAAAAAATCCCCGGAAAAATATTTCCTGGACAAAAAATCCCCACAAAAAATCCCGGACAAATAATCTCCACAAATTTTTTTGGTCAAAATATACCCACAAAAAATCCCGGACAAGAAATCCCCAAGATATATTTGCTGCCGAATAATTCTCTAAAAGTTTTCGTGAAATTTTACCAAATTTCGAATTCCAATTTCACGCTGAAAACTTCAAATTTTACATGACAAAATGTAACATCCTGATCATAACAAGACCAGGGCATTAAGCAACACCACACTGCTGGGAGAAACGAGGGGAGGAATTCCTCGAACATCCCTTAGGATATTCAAAAGAAAAACGTCCACCGTTCCATCCATCAGAATGGTGTTCTGCCCGGCTGCTCAGCCCTGGGTTCGTTCTCTGTTCATTCTTCCTTCACACCCATCCCAGAAAGATACAGGAAATAAAAAGTCTACCTAATCATTTTAAATATACTATTTATTCAGATATAAAAAAACTTAACAAAAACCATTTTATTGTATACAGACAACCAAGTAAATTTTCTGAGCCCGTGAACGAGACCCTGCTGATAATCGGTACAAAAGTTATAAAGATAAAAATTTACTCATCTTTAAGTCTTTCCGTCACAGTTCCTAAAGGAGGTCCCCAATCCCTGCAGAATTTGTCGTCGTCGGTAGTTAGGGGAAGTCTAGGGCTACCTTGTTGGGCTGTATTGTCTCTGTAGGGCTGTCTTGTCTAATTCATTCTACTGATGCATCAGGATACGGTTGTAAGCCAGTTCCGCTCTCCAAGGTAGTGTGTTTTTTTTCCAGGTAGTGCTTGATTAGTCTTCTTCCCGAGGTAGGGGCCATTGTTTAACGGCCTACACACAAACACGATATTGTATGCCAATATTGTGCCTGATTTACGTGGCAATGGCAAAAAAGCAATTACAAATTTGTATCGGATTAAATACCTTCGAAGAGATGTACTAATTGATTTGACGATAGTAGGGTCGCTTATAGAAATGTATAGTCCGAGGGACAAATACCAAGCGGAGCTTGGTGTAGCGTTCAATCGGCTGATTGAAACGTTACAAAAAGAGTGTGAGTTTTTTCAAAAATCGTGGAAGATTTGGGGAATGAGCTAAGGCCCCGTTCTGATGACATTCCCCATATCTTCCCCGATTTTTGGAAAAACTCACACTCTTTTGTCATGTAAAAGTTGAAGTTTTTAGCATGGAATTGTAATTCGAAATTCGGTAAAATTTCGGAAAAACTTTTAGAGAGCTATTCGGCAGCAAATATTTCTTGGGGATTTTTTGTACGGGATTTTTTGTGGGGATATTTGGTCCAAAACAATTTGTAGGGATTATTTTTCCGGGATTTTTTGTGGAATATTTTTGTCCAGGGATTATTTGTCCGGGGATTTTTTGTCAGGAGATTTTTTGTCCAGGGATAATTTGTAGGGATTTTTTGTCCGCGATTATTTGTCCGCGATTATTTGTCCGGGGATTATTTGTCAGAACCCCGCACCTAGATACATTTTGCATTGTGTTCAGGATGACGCCAAGAAAAAAGTCTAGTGCGCAAAAATGAGTGAAAAAACATAATAGCACTTTGAAGTTCATAAAATGCATCCAAAAGCGTATAAACAATGTCAAAATATGTATACTAAGAGCCAGGTTTTGTTATTTGGGAGTTTTTAAAGTCACTGATTACGAATATGTAATTATAATTGACCCTCGATGCACCTTGTGCCCAGGGTTACTGCTAAGGCAGGTCATCTGGAGTTTAGAGGGTTTTCGGCACTAAATTGATGCAAACAGATTACTCAGGCGTTTTTGGGATGTCTGAACGAATACGTCAATAGAACCGCCACTGGCACTGCTGAGTCACGTCATCTTATGGAGATTTGATGGTTTTCGACTCCAAATTGATACAAGCAGATTACTCGGGGGTTTTGGGGTTGTTTAACACGAATATGACATCAAAACCGACCCTAGGAGCACCTAGTACCCAGGGTGATCGATATGCACCGGGTGATCGGGTTTGTATCAATTGAGTGCCGAAAACCCCGAAACTCCAGATGACGTGCCTTAGTAATAACCCTACACACCAGGTGCTTCGAGAGTCGGATCTGATTACGTATTCGTGTTCAGTGATCTTAAAACTTCCTGAATAACAGAATCCGGCCCTTAGCATACTTATTTACGAACTTTAAAATGCAACTATGCATTTCTATCTATTTTTGTACAATCGACTTTTTTGCTAACGATTTTAAAAATCGTTTTATTTCTGCTAAATGCCCTGGTGTATGAACTATCTTCCAAATTTTTGCATTTTGAGAACGATTTCCAAGCTGAGACATCAAAATAAACTTATTTTTAAAGTAAACTAGTGACAATAGTAAATTGCAATACCTTTTTCTTTCATATGATTGTAAACTACAGTCATGAATTGCAAATAAAAAGAAATGCCATATACATATGTTGTTCTCCCTTAAGAAATTGTATCTACCCACGACTTTGATTTACAACTAGCCACCAAACAAAGAGCTCTCTTTAGCTTTTCATTCGCCTTTCACCATCTTACAAAGTAATCACCACAAATTCTCCTTTCCGACCCCAAATAACCTCTCACTTGTTTATTTTCGCAACTGTTACATAGCCTTAAATCTCTACTCGTTCGGTCGACTAATCCGCCTCTAATCTCGAAGCACGAAAGAGGACTTCAGGCTAATTTTATTGAATAATAAATTTTCATTTATGGTAGGAAGATGTTTTTGTTGCAACAATTACGCTGCATTAGCGTGGCGGCCCACTTCTGAAACTAGGCCATCGAGCATCCACAAGTTTTTACCGCCATACGTATATGTGTATATGTTATAGTCAAAGCCCGAATTTCAGGCAATCCTAGGTTTGACTAGGCAATCCTCAGGTCTGACTGATGGTCTTAGTCATAGCCCGAAATAAATTACAGTTTCGACCTTTGACTAGTCAAACCTAGGAGAGACTAAGTTGGTCAGTGGTCAGGCAAAGGTCGAAATTTAATTTTATGAAATCGGGGTTTGACTAGTCAAACCACGATCAGCTATTAAAATGTCGGAATTTGTTAGATTAGGTTTAATAAAACGTCATTTTTTAATTTAAATGTTTATTATTTTTATACTGTCGTAATTCAAATAAAAAAATTAGTGTTTATTCTCACATGTTGAGGCATTATGACATTTAGAGTTGCACAATACGTTAGACCTTTTACATTTACGTAATTTAAAAGAGCATTTATATCTTATTGTAGTAGCATTTTATAAATTCCCCAAATTTGGAATCTTCTGTACTAATTTCTCTTAAGTTGTGCTCACTACGGAGAGCAATGGATTGTATCCTCGCTCCGACCCTTGCTCCCTGGTATTTATATTCGTGAATTCTCGCATTTAAAATAATGTATTTATTTTAAAAAGCGATCGAAAACATATTATCGAATTTACGAATACAGTCGAACCCGCTTAATGGAATAGCCTTCGTGCCAAGCAAAATTATTCTTATAAGCGAGATATTCTAATAACCGATCATTTGTGGCTAGTAGAAACGTTTCGGGACCTCAAATTTATATGCCTTAAACCGGGATATTCCTATAACCGGTATTCTAATAAGCGGGTTCGACTGTATAACGAATATAAGTACCAGGGAGCAAGGGTCGGAGCGAGGATACAATCCATTGCTCTCCGTAGTGAGCACAACTTTAGAGACAGAGACACCTTAACGTCTGGAACATCTTCGAAATTAGGAAATTTCTCTTTGCATTCTCTTATTTGATTTCTTGAAAAAAAGTGTATTTATTGTTCCGTACTTCGTACCAACTCTATATAAACCTTCAAGTGCTTTATCTTGTATGCTACTCAAAATATTTCGAGCATCCTCTTTGGCTCTATCAAAGCTGGGGATAGATAGGTATTGTTACTGTTTTTCCGATCAAAATTGGAGGATATTTTTTTTTTCACTTAATTGTTTCATAGCATTAGCCTGGGCATGAAGACCTTCAATCGCATTTCCTTTATTTGTTTTAATCTTTTCTGTCTGTGCACAACGCATGCTCGAACGCGTGCCAAGGAGATGCTCGAAATATTTTGGGTATCATACAAGATAAAACAATAATTGATGGTTTATATAGAGTTAGTACGAAATACGGAACAATAAACACACTTTCTTCAAGAAATCAAATAAGAGAATGCAAAGAGAATTTTCATAATTTCGAAAATATTCCAGACGTTAAGCTGTCTCTAAAAGAAATTAGTACAAAAGATTCTAATTTTGGAGGACAAGGATTTATAAAATACCACTGTAATAAGAAGTGCTCTTCAAAATCATGTAAGTGTAAAAGGTCTAACGTATTGTGCAGCTCTAAATGCCATAATGCCTCAACATGTGCGAATAAACACTAATTTTTTATTTTAATTACACAATACAATATAAAAATAATAAACGTCACAATTAAAAAATGACGTTCTATTAAACCTAATTTAACAAATTACGACATTTTAATGGCTGATCGGGGTTGGACTAGCCAAAGCCCGATTTCATAAAATTAAATTTCGACGTTTGCCTGACCAACGTAGTCTCTCCTAGGTTTGACTAGTCAAAAGCCGAAACTGTAATTTATTTCGTGCTTTGACTAAGACCGTCAGTCAGACCTGAGGATTGCCTAGTCACACCTAGGATTGCCTGAAATTCGGGCTTTGACTATAACATATATACTTATATATTATATTATGGAAAATACTAAATAAATAAAAATGTTACAAGGGCACAAATTTTTTCCCTTCGGGTTATGAATTGGTATTCAATAGGATGAAACATATTTCGGTCTCTCGACCTCGTCAACCATCGGAGTAGAATACAAACCTACAACCAGAAGGGAAACGACGTGTCTTGTAACTACACAGTTTCAGTGAGGAACTTATTATGTACATGTAATTTAATAGTTATTTATGAAACAGTTCGTGAAGTATGCTTTTTGCGAACGCACGCGATTTTTAGAACACGAGCGACAACGGAGCGAGTGCTATACATCGCGTAAATTCGCAAAAAGTATTTCATGCACAGTTTTATACAATGTTTTATCTACGATAAACAAATAAAAAACTGTAACTATTCGTCACTGGAATTCATTTCTATTCTACAATTTATAGAACTTTAACATTTAAAAATCCTGACTACTTTCAAACCACAAAACTGTCAAAAATTTTGTTGTAAGTCATTGCTCATATTGTCATCACTATGACAACGCGAAAGTTAAGGATATTTGATTATATGAAAGTGTGCCAAAAACCCGTTTAAAGTGTGCGAAAAAGTAAATCCCATTTAAAATACATTGTTACTTCACGCACACTTTAAACCCTTCACGCGCTGCTATCTATAATGACAGTTTTCACAAACTAAAAACTTGTACATAATATGACATAGAGTAGATAAAATATATTTTGGACTACATAAGTAGAAGACCAATTAGCTTATTGAACCACATCTATAAAATGTTAACCCGAATAATTACGACAAGACTAGAAAAAAAGTTTGATTTTTACCAACCCCGAGAACAAGCTGGATTCGGCTCAAAATGCGGAACAAACGATCACCAACCAACAGTAAAAATCTGAATAGAAAAGTCGATAGAATATAACAGACCACTGGTACTTATCTTCGTAGACTTTCACAAAGCCTTCGACACTGTGGAATTAGACAGCATTATAACTGTTCTAAAAAATAGTAGAATAGATTACCGGTTTACAAAGTTAGTGCAAACATTATACCAAAACGCCACAATGCGTGTAAAACTTACATGATACTACCAGAGAAATTCATATCAAGAGAGGTGTGAGACAGGGCGACACTCTCTCACCTAAATTATTTATAGCGGTCCTCGAATACGCCTTTAAAATGCTAAAGTGGGAAAATAGAGAAATAAAAATAGATGGAGAAATGCTCAATCATCTGCGTTTTGCCGACGATATAGTACTTATTACCGAAGATCTGGGTGAAGCACAACAAATGCTACTAGAATTAGAAAACGTATCTTCTAAATGTAAACATCTAAAAATGTACATCAGTAGGACCAAATTTATGACAAATTTAGTTCCCAGCGAACACCTAACCATCCAAAATCAAGTGGTAGAATTGACAGAAAAGTACATATATCTGGGTCATGAAATCAGAATACGCAAGGACAATCAGACTTGCGAATTTCAACGACGAATAACACTTGCTTGGGCGGCGTATGGTTCACTAAGAGACATCTTTAATAGACAACATCCCGACAGCTATGAAACGGAAGACATTTGACCAATGCGTTCTTCCTATTTTGACATACGGAGCAGAAACTCTCACGCTCACAAAAACAACAGCACTAAAAATGCGAGTGGCACAAAGGCGCATGGAAAGATCGATTCTCAGCGTGACAAAAAAAGACAAAATAAGGAACCAAGACTTAAGGAAAAGAACAGGTGTCACTGATGTCGTTGAACGTATAGCCAAGCTGAAATGGAATTGGGCAGGCCACATAGCGCAACTGAAAGACTCAAAATGGACCAGAAACCTAATTGACTGGCGCCCAAGAGAAGACAAACGCAACAGATGACGACCAGCAACACGCTGGATGGACGACATTAACCAATATCCAAGAAATTGTAACAAGAAGCACAGAACCGTGAAGAGTGGTGAAGAATGGGAGAGACCTATGTCCAGCAGAGGACAGAAGAGATTGCATGATGATGACGTAGAAGTTCTGGAATCTTCCGATGGGACAGAGTACGTAACGAAGAAATAAGAAGAAGAATGCAGGCACACGATACAGCGGTATACAGGCTCGAGAGAAGAAGCCTAAAATGGTTCGGTCACTTACTTTAGAATGGACGACCAACGATAGCCAAAGAAACTACTGAAATGGAAACCCCCAGGTAGGAAGAAAAGGGGAAGACCAAGACTATCCTGGAATGACACGATAAGGAAGGCCATATAGGGCCATTCGATAGACTTTTGAAAAATATTGAAGATGTATTTTATAGTTTTTCGGTCTGACGTTCATTTCGCGAAATATTTGCTTTTTTTGTGAAATTTTTGACGACCCATTTCCTTACGCTCCGCTCAAATCGTCAGATTTTTGAAATAAACACTCTTTTGCATGTACTTAACTTACCTTATCTTAATCTGACAATTTCGAGTATTTTTAAGGATAGATTTTTTTTCGGGCGCCCCTTAACGAACTTCACTGTGGTGTTAAAAGGCAATATATGGTAGAGGTACATCTGCAGAGTACCAGATTTCTCCCCATATGATAATCTGACCCGCTCGAGTAACTGCAAAAATACCCGCTTGGGTTCCTCTAAAATACATTTGCTAATAAATTACATCAGTAAATATCCATCACCGTCGTATATATTTATATGTACTTGAATTAACAAAGACATCAATATATATTTTTTATTTATTCACACTGTTTATTTGCATATAGGTCTGGATCCCGCGTATAAAAACAAAGTTGATTAATAGCAAGCTGAAAATTTGTTATAGCTTAAGGGTGTCTATTCGGAGAAACTTTGGTATATGGGAACACTGGAACAGGGGAAGTTTTAATTGTGGAACAGGTTAAAAATTTGGAACGGTCATACTACGAAAACGTCACATGTATTTTGTCCGACAGAACTTTCAATTGATTTGTTACCCTTTCATTAAACTTTAATGCAAAAATCAGACTGCTATTTATTACCAAATGGGCATTTTAATGAGTGGAACACGTAGAACATGTCAAATGACAGGAATTATGACAGGCGATAAACAGCAGTCTAATTTTTGCATGAGAGTTTAATGAAAGGGTAACAAATCAATTGGAAGTTCTGTCGGACAAAATACATGTGACGTTTTCGTGGTGTGACCGTTGCAAATTTTAAACCTGTTCCACAATTAAAACTTCCCCTGTTCCGGTGTTCCCATACATCAAACTTTGTCCGACTAGACACCCTTAAGCTATTAACAAATTTTCAGCTTGCTATTAATCAACTTTTTTTTCATACGCGGGATCCAGACCTAATAGCAACAAACTTTAGGCTGTTGCTTTTTTCTGTCGGTGTACGCGCGCATCGTAAAAATTCTCTCCATTCTCAACATTTCCCCAATCGCGTCAAAAGAAGGATAACTTCAAAAATAAAATCCCTTCAGAAACTCTTTTCCGACCCCAAATAATCTCTCACTTGTTTATTGTCGCAACTATTACGTGGCCTTAAAACTCCATTCTAATTTTAAAGCACGAATGAGAACTTCAGGCTAATTTTATTGAATAATAAATTTTCATTTATGGTAGGAAGATGTTTTTGTTGCAACAATTACGCTGCATTAGCGCGACGGCCCACTTCGGAAACTAGGCCATCGAGCTTGCGGAACTTTCCACCACATGGTTGTTTACAATTGCACAATTGACTAAAGTTTCTCACTAATTGGGATTAAGCTTGACAACTTTATTCGACGGATAAATTTCATGTTTTTGTAATCTCTATTCTTGCATTAAGGGCCTTTAGAAACTAATACTAAAGTGCGAGACATGCTTCACATGTGCTGTTCACATTCCGCGAGTAAAGGATTATTCGATGATAATACATCCCAACAGCCATTTTGGTAACGAAGAAATAAGATTTAAGTTATATCAAGTATCTGAAGTATTTGAGGAATTCAAAGTATATGTCATGCCCTAATTTCAATCTGATATCATTCTCAAAATACAAAGCAATAAATTAAACAATGAATACAACAGTATTAAATTATTAGACATAAACCACGTTTATTATTAATTGGTCAAAACAAGTTATGTTGGTCATCTTTTAGATGAATTTTAGAATTTCAGCTGTTATTGATGTGTTGTTGCCGAATTCATCAACAAGAAAGAAATTAGAACAGAAAAAATATTGACCAAATTAAATTGACTGCTTTCACGAAACAACACTATTAATTCCTGCTACATAAGCTTATCGGAAAAAGGTGTATTCTAAACACCTTAACTTTATATGTACCGGTAAGGCGCAGGCCATTAGCCTAGAGATGGCAGACTTCACTTCCTCGGCAAGACAAATCTCTCGGCAATCAGATGATCTTTTCAAACCAATCGAATAAGGACATAACAAGATACTTAATTGTCATCCTAAGATTTCTTCCGCCAATCACAAAACAACAACTCATCACGCACTTTCTCTACTCTCTTTCGATCGCTTTTATCAGCAGTTTTCAGAAGCAATTTTTCAGTAAAAGTCAAACACTTAATTCAAAATTATAAACAAATAATATCCACGTGCGTTCCGTGGCTCGGTGGGAACGGATTGCGGCTGTAATTTTGAATATTTTTTCGAGATATTTGGCACACGTATCCGTAATAATATAATAAAAAATGGCGGTACAGAGTCCAATTTAAAAAATATATTAGTATGTGGAAATTACTCTGCAATTAAATAAAATTTAAAAAAAACGAGTCTGTACTGCCATTAAGAAGAACAAAAAAATACTCTTTCTTCAAATAAACTTTTTTATCCGATGCCTAGATTTTGTGTCATTTTGTAACTACTAATGAAATAAAAAAATTTAGTAGTTCCAAAATGACACAAAATTTAGGCATCGGACAAAAAAGTTTATTTGAAGAAAGAGTATTTTTTTGTTCTTCTTAATGGCGGTACAGACTCGTTTTTTTAATATTGTATTTAATTGCAGAGTAATTTCCACATAATAATATATTTTTCAAATTTAGCTCTGTACCGCCATTCTCTATTATATTACGAATACGTGTGCCAAATATCTCGAAAAAATATTCAAAATTACAGCCGCAATCTTGGACCGCATTTTTGCTACCTGTTGATCGCTACTGTTCCCTCTTAAAACAAACAATGATGATATATTTTAAGAGTCCTATTAAACATCTTTCCTTCGAATATCTCAATATGCAATTCTTTTATAGACATAGGAAGATGATTTTATGTATATAGGGTTTCACAAAAGTTTTAAACGACAACAAAAAAATTGAGTTACTTGTTTCTGAACAAGAAAGGGATGAAACAAAATTGAAAAGTCTTTTGGATCGTTACACATTGCATGAGACAGTCTTTTTAAAGACAAATCATATGATTTTAAACACAAATCACATTTATCTGACGAGTATTCTTATTTTAGAGTTAATATCATGTAATAGAATGAACTATCTTCCAATAAAGTCCCAGGAATGCGACTCAAAAATATTGACAAGTCATCTAATCTAAAATATAAATGTCTGAATTGTAAATGTGAATGAGTCAGACAAAATTAAATGATTAGAAGAATTTTTTTACCAAGTACCAAACCATAATTTGTTTAATTTATTAATGTTTTCTCTCTCTCTCTCTCTCTCTCTCTCTCTCTCTCTCTCTCCTGTCGTTTCCCCATTACTGAGGATCGTGATTTCTTCCAATATTCCTAACAATGTTTCTCCATTGGTCTCTATCTTCAGCTGCTCTAAGAGCTTCGCAGAATTAGTTTCCAGCTGAATGTTTTTATTTGGTCAGACCATCTATTTGATGATCGTCCTCTTGATCTTCTCCCCGGAACGTTTCCAGAAACAATTAATCTCTCCAAACTGTCGTCACCTCTGCGAACCACGTAACCAAAGAATTGCAGAATTCGTTGCAGACATATTGTGGACAGCCTTTTTTTAATATTGAGTTGGTTTAGAATGGAAACGTTTGCCCTATGAGCTGTCCAAGGTATGCGCAGCATTCTTCTACAGCACCACATCTCAAAGGCATCTCAATTTTTTGGCGCTCGCATGCGCGAAGAGTCCAAGTCTCTGCTCCGTATAGAAATATTGAGAATATAAGGGCATTCACCAGTCTCATCTTGATATTTTGAGAGATAAATCTGTCTTTCCAAACTTTAGTTAGGCGATTCATCGTATTTTTTGCCATACCAATACGTCTCCGAACTTCTGCTTCACAGTTACCATCGTTAGTTATACTAGACCCGAGATAGACAAAGGTGTCTACTATCTGGTATTCCTGTAATATGTTACTCAGTTGAATATTGTCAAATCTGTTGACCACCATTAATGTTTTGCAAAGTAGAAATTTAAACGTTAAAATAAACCTTTTTTAACAATTTACATTTAAGAAAATAAAGAAACCTTACATAAAATATAACTACCGTCATTTTTTAACACGTTACAACTAACTCCATTGGTTAAACCGTAAAAGATTAGATTTATTTTTATTTTTATAAAAATTGTTTGTTTATCTGAAAGAATCCAGACTGTACTTATTGTAATATTTTGTATAAATTGCCTTCTTCTTCTTGTAATAAATCGTACATTGGTTCTTCTTCTTCTTTAAGTTCCATCTTCTATCGAAGGTTGGAAATCATCATGGCAATGCGGACCCTGTTGACTGCCGCTCTAAATAGCTCTGCACTACTGCATTCGAACCATTCCCGTAAGTTCAGGCTGTTCTTCGTCTTCCCACATTTCGCTTTCCTCGGATTTTGCCTTGCATAATAAGTTGCAATAATGATTATTTTTGCCCTCTCATCACATGTCCCAAGTACTCAAGTTTTCGTCTTTTGATTAAACCGTACATTTCAAACCGTACATTAAACCGTACATTTCGTTTTTCGTACATTGTTTAAACTTCTCAATTACTCAAATCTAGTATGACCCTCCATACAAGTGATTCACGTCTTCAGCCCGACCGTTGTGCAGTAGCCATACAAGTCCATTCGACAGGTCATTCCATGGAGTAATAATATGATGCTAGGTTCGAAGTCTGAAGGAGTTACGATTGAGGGTATTTTGGGCACTTACCTCTCTTTCGATATTTAAGACCATACCATGGACTCAATTCCAACAATATCGTACTCGTAGAAGATCTGTGTTGACGAGACAGTCTTATAGTTCCATTCCAAGCTAGTTTTTGGCTCTTCCCACCAATCTCTCTGACTTCTGACTTCTGTGCAGTAAATTCACGTGATTTTTCAGTAGATTCAGCCATGTTATTCCCAGCTTGCACTCCGTTATTGTTTTATAAATGGTTCTGCGTGAATTGTTTTCATTCTGAAATATTCGACAGATTTCAGCTTTAAATGCTTACCCAACCAACCTGTAGATACTTTTTCTTATTTCTAATTTACATTACATCTTAAAGCGAAAACTTCAAAATAAATAAATCTTAACTGATAGTAGACATTATAAACATAACAAGCTTTTGTTTCCAAAGGCAACTACTTGATGTTATTCTGTTTTTGCTAAAATTAAAGCCAATGAATTTTGTGCCAAAGCTTTTAGGATGTACAGTTACGATCACTGAATAGTCTTCACCCTAATTTTTATATTGTAATACTGTAAAATTACAGTGTCGTACGGATTTGATAAATGTCAAAGTCAAAAAATTTCAAAAAGTCAATGCTTGTCAAAAATTTCGCGAGTGTTGAAAAATAAAATAACAATATCAAACTCCTCCAAAATGGTTATAATGAATTTGAATGATGCACAAAAGCAAGAGCAATTGCCAAACTCGAAGAAGGTATTTTTTAAGACAAGTTGCCGCAGATTTGGACGTGAGCAATATATTATGTGCATATGGAAAATCAAACAAAGATTGGATAATTTGGGATAGATATAAAATAAAATCGGTATTTTCAAACCCGACTTCCTTGTTATATTCATTATTAAGACCATAATTAGGGCGGTGCGAAAAAAGTCAAGTTGATAATTCCGTATCGCTATAGTGCGGAAATGTTGCGATTGGTAATTACAATAAAAACATAAAAAGAATTATTCAAATCGGACTTTATCTTCCGATCCCTCAACGGGCCTAAAAATTATGAAAAAAATGAAATTTTACCTTTTTTCAAAAATGGTTATTTATCCTTCGAGTACGTTTCATTTATTGCTATAGTAAAATTTATTTACAATTTGCATGGTTGAGTACTGAAAAAATTGTTTACGCATTCAACGGATATTTTCCGATCCCGCAAGGTCAATCAAAATCTATAAAAATTTGAAATTTTTGATGATTTTGATAAATTAAAAATGTTAAGTTATCTCATTTTTCTGTTACATTGTGAAGCTCTTCGCTTAGATATTGTATGACAATATTTAAACAACCCAGATCTCAAAACGAGGGGGTGGTTGCACTTCTAGCTCCACACACACCCTGCTCTCCAACCAACCAATGAGTGTGTGTTTTTTACGTTATTTACATATGTATGTTTCTTTTTCATCTGTTTGTGTCCAGCTCTCAAACACCAACTTTTCATTGTGATTTCTTGGTAAAATCTGGCAGCATGGACCTTGATTTAAGTGTTGTCCTGATGCATCCATCTCTTGATTGAGGCCCACATACATTAGCATTAGACAATGCTTCCGTGGCCAACTTTAGACACCGCTCATCAGCTGACTTGTGGCAGGGATAGTTTTGTATATTCCAGTCTGACATGTCGCCCGATGTAATACAAGGAGTTATATGTTCATTTGAAACTCTTCGCGGAAGTGGTGGAGAAGATTGTTTTGCAACATTCCAGTCTATTATTTTAGTTTAGTCCTGTGTCTCAAAATTTTAAGTAGTAGGGAGAAAGGAAACACATTAGAGAGTTAGGGCCAAGAAGAGTGTTAAAAGCCAGGCAGACTAAAGCCAAGGGCAAAAGTATTAGAAATTTCATCCCTCTTACTTTAAATTTGTAAGAACAGAACTACACTGAAATAATAGACTGGAATGTTACAAAACTATCTTCTCCACCAGTTCTTCGAAGAGTTTCAAATGAAGATATAACTTCTTACATTACCATGAGAGACTGGAATGTACAAAACTATCCCTGTCACATGCAAGCTGACGAGCGGTGTCTAAAGTTGCCCACGAAAGCATCGTCTAATGCTAATATATGTGCGACCCAATCAACAGATGGATTCATCAGGAAAACATTTAAATCAAGGTCCATGCTGCCAGATTTTACCAAGAAATCACAATAGAAAGTTGATGTTTAAGAGCTGGACACAAACAGATTAAAAAGAAATGTACATATTTTATGTAAATAATGTAAAAAACCCACATTCATTGGTTCGTTGGAGAGAGGGGTGCGTGTGGGTGTGGAGCTAGAACTGCAACCACCCCCTCGTTTTGAGTACTGGGTCGTTTAAATATTGTCATACAATATCTAAACAAGCGAAGAGCTTCACAATGTAACAGAAAAATGAGATAACTAAATGTTTTTTAATTCATCAAAATCATCAAAAATTTCAATTTTTTATAGATTTTGATTGACCTTGCGGGATCGGAAGATATTCGTTAAATGCGTAAATCTCTTTTTTTATTACTCTACCATACAAACTGTAAATAAATTTTACTACAGCGATAAATAAAACGTACACCAAGGAAAAATAAAAATTTTTGGAGAAAAGGTAAATTTTCATTTTTTTCATAATCTTTAGGCCTGTTGCGGGATCGGAAGATAAAGTCCGATTTGAATAATTCTTTTTTTGTTTTTCCTGTAATTACCAATCGCAACTTTTCCGCACTATAGCAACACGGAATTATCAACTTGACTTTTTTCGCACCACCCTAACCATAATCCATTCTATTCAAAAAAAATTTCTTTTTATACTTTCGATTTTGTTAAACTTTGTAAAATATATTTATATTATTTTTATTTTATAATTTTAAATAGGTAACCTATTTTAGGTACACCACTGGTAACGTCACTTTGACGTAAAAGGTGTGATTAAACGAGGTAGTAATTTAAAAAATCGGTTGCTAGATACGTTAGCCTGTAAACTATTCAATGACCGTAACTGTACATACGTTAAATGAATTATTTTTATAAAAAAAATGTTTGTTTTCCTATAAAAGTATCGCTCTATTGACTGTCTATTATCTCCACATTTCAACACCAATCCCGTTTTCCCAACACGATAAACAAAACAATTAACGGCTTTAACACATATATTATTGTCCGACTATATCGATATCCTTCGTTCTTTGTCCTTTTTTTTCCTGGAAGTGGAAAAGTCACTTGCAGCCACCTCCTGGCGCGGCAATGGATTCTGCCAGTCAGTAAGATTGTCTGGTGTCGATAAACTGCTGAATAGGGGACAATACTTTGGCGAGACGTCTGAAAAAATCAACTATTCCATAATATCACTCCTCGAAAAGAGAAATATAAAAATATATCGCGAGAAATCAGACATCTGCTTATAATTCAGCGCAGAATCTGCGACCGAAAAAAGCCGAACATAAAGTTTTATGGGGATGATACCGAGCTTTCACTTTTCTGGATTTCCAGCAGTGATTAGCTAAGTTTGGGGACGAAAATGTGATACCTACAGATAAAATAACATGTCCAGAATGTATAAACAAAATTAATTCTAATAAAACCACATCTTTTGTCTGATTGATAAAATAAACCGTGTTCAATGATTCAAATAAATCAGTCATGTCTTTATTTAACCTTCCGGATCAGGGTGAATTTTAAAACGACTGATACCGGGTGGAGTAAATGCTCAACCCAACTATTTTTGTAATGTTTATTCTCGAAATTTTCGTGAGAAGGAAACTATGATCAAAATCAAATTAGTTATTTATGTTCACGTAGTTGGTGTAGTGGCTAAAGAAAAATTGAAAGAAAATCGTATATTTCCAAAATACATATATGTATACTTTTACATTAAATTACGGGTGATTGATTAGTGGGGTAAAGCTCAATAGATCCGCTGTAGTAATAGATTGCAATAAAAGTTAACAACAAAAATTTTAGCCAACTTTGAGCTTCACATTACAAAACTAGTTACAATGTTATAGGGTATTCGATAACACAGCGGCAGACCAAACTTATGTTTTTTTAAATAAAAAACCCTATATTTTATTTTATATTCGAAGTCCTGTTAACTTCTCCATTACAAAAATATGAAGGCTTGTTATGTTATACAGGGTATTTACAAAGTTATAACCAATTTTCTATGAATATCGTAACAAGTTCAACTCCCTGTATAAATAAAAATAAGCAAAACAGCAATGGATTATTAATGCCATATTTTTTTATTTATTGTCAAAATTTTCAAAAATTATTGACATTGCTATTTTCATTGCAATAATAAAGGGTGAGTCAAAACGCCAGTACATTATTTTCTCAGTAATGTTAAAAAGAACACCCTGTATTTTATATCATTATTGAAAAGTAACATTACCGTACTGTAATTTTTATATAACATTCACTATGTCTAAATTTATTAGTTTTTGAGTTATTTTTATTTTTCAGACCAAATTCTTTTAGGTGTCTAAATTTACCTCAATTTTAAGTCAGCCATGACTGAATTGACAATTTACGATTACTGATTATCAATCCGGTAATCAATGTAACAATGTAGCAAATATAGAAATAAAAATAATTTATTAGTATTACATTTTACAACAAAAAAAAAACACAACCACAACATGCAACATTTTAGAAACAATTAAAAACTACTTTTTTATGTAAATGTAACAAATAAAGAAAGAAAATTAGTAGTAAATTTTACAAAAAATCACACAAACAGAAGATACAACAATAATAAAAAAAGAATAACCATTTTCAATTTCGTTGCAAAACGAAAACACAGCCGAACCATATTCTAGTCCAATCAGAGAGTGCTGCAACCACCCCTACCGGTTTCGAAACTTATTAGTCTCATCAGGAGGCACATATGCTGCTCTCGCTGATCCAACCAAAACAAACCCCAGCGTGCAGTCCTGGATTGCAACGAACGAAATGGCATAGATGCCCTAGCGGTAACTGCTAGCAAAAAGACTAAGTTTTCACTCTAATGGCATATAAAACAACATAATGCTATTCTACATCCCACCAGAATGAAAACAATGGGAACCTTCTCTGGTTACACCTCCGAGGCTTCTACAATTTGCAAGCCTTACGGATACAGAGACTAAGGAAGATGAGGGAATTCTACAATTTACAATTCACGTCCCATCCGCTCAGCGCGGTAAAGTTCCAACGAGAATGGTTCCCTTCATACTCCACACAGAGTAAACGTAAATCAAAAATGAATAACCATTTTCAATTTCGTTCAAACGATCTCGTTGGAACTTTACCGCGGAATTGTAAATTGTAGAATTCCCTCATCTTCCTTAGTCTCAGTATCCGTATGGCTAGCAAATTGTAGAAGCCTCGGAGGTGTAACCAGAGAAGGTTCCCATTGTTTTCATTCTGGTGGGATGTAGAATAGCATTATGTTGTTTTATATGCCATTAGAGTGAAAACTTAGTCTTTTTGCTAGCAGTTGCCGCTAGGGCACCTATGCCATTTCGTTCGTTGCAATCCGGGACTGCACGCTGCGGTTTGTTTTGGTTGGATCAGGGAGAGCAACATATGTGCCTCCTGATGAGAGACTAATAAGTTTCGAAACCGGTAGGGGTGCTTGCAGCACTTTCTGATTGGACTAGAATATGGTTCGGCTGTGTTTTCGTTTTGCAACGAAATTGAAAATGGTTATTCATTTTTGATTTACACTTACTCTGTGTGGAGTATGAAGGGAACCATTCTCGTTGGAACTTTACCGCGCTGAGCAGATGGGACGTGAATTGTAAATTGTAGAATTCCCTCATTTTCCTTAGTCTCAGTATCCGAATGGCTTTCAAATTGTAGAAGCCTCGGAGGTGTAAGCAGAGAAGGTTCCCATTGTTTTCATTCTGGTGGGATGTAGAATAGCATTATGTTGTTTTATATGCCATTAGAGTGAAAACTTAGTCTTTTTGCTAGCAGTTGCCGCTAGGGCATCTATGCCATTTCGTTCGTTGCAATCCGGGACTGCACGCTGGGGTTTGTTTTGGTTGGATCAGGGAGAGCAGCATATGTGCCTCCTGAGAGACTAATAAGTTTCGAAACCGGTAGGGGTGCTTGCAGTACTCTCTGATTGGACTAGAATATGGTTCGGCTGTGTTTTCGTTTTGCAACGAAATTGAAAATGGTTATTCATTTTTGATTTACATTTACTCTGTGTGGAGTATGAAGGGAACCATTCTCGTTGGAACTTTACCGCGCTTAGCAAATGGGACGTGAATTGTAAATTGTAGAATTCCCTCATCTTCCTTAGTCTCAGTATCCGTATGGCTTGCAAATTGTAGAAGCCTCGGAGGTGTAACCAGAGAAGGTTCCCATTGTTTTCATTCTGGTGGGATGTAGAATAGCATTATGTTGTTTTATATGCCATTAGTGTGAAAACTTAGTCTTTTTTTTAATCTTTTAGAAAATACAACATTTTGTGAAGACAATTAAACACTACTTTTGTATGTATATGTAACAATGTAACAAATAAAGAACGAAAAATAATTTATCGGTAATACATTTTGCAAAAAAAAACATGTTTGAAAAAATTAGAAGCTACTTTTAATAAAATATTTTATATTTAATTACATAAGGTGTTCAAAATTACCTCCTAACACATTTATGCACGCCTAAAAACGATAATTGAATGAGCTACTTACTCTACGAAGCATTTGTAAATTAACACATCGAAATACACTTTGTATCCTATTTTTTATCTCATCCCTTGTTGTTGAGGTATTTTATAAACTTCATTATTAACGTAACCCCAAAAAAATCAATCCAGTTTATTAAATTCTGGTGATTTGGGGGGCCACGCTACTGGTGCATTGAAAAATTAAAATATCTCGAAAACTAATAAATTTAGATATAGGGAATTTTATCTAAAAATTAAAGAACGGTAATAGTACTTTTCAATAGTGATAAAAAATACAGGGTGTTCTATTTAAAATTACTGAGAAAATAATGTACTTGCGTTTTGACTCACCCTGTATTTGATATAAAGAAAATTAGCAATATCAATCATTCTTGAAAATTTTGACAATACGTAAAAAAATATGGCATTAATAACCCATTGCTGTTTCTCTTATTTTTATTTATACAGGGAGTTGAACTCGTTACGATTTTCATATAAAATTGGTTAAAACCAGTGATGTGGGAGGGAGAGGATGTGACATGTGCCGAGAATATGGGATCGGTTCGGCCATGTTACCTTTCTTATTGACACTATTGACATGTCGTGTTGTTTGGTGAATTTGTGCATTTAAATAATTTATTTTATACATTATTTTGAACTTATTTTTGATGTGTGTTTCAGTGATTTTGTAGTGACAATAATATGCCGTCGTGTGCGTACCCATTGTGTGATTATAATGCCGGAAATAAGAAAAAATTCTCCTCCAAAGTCACTTTACATGGGTTAGTATGTAAACGTAAACAGTGTACAGGGCGGTATTGGGTCTATTGAATAAAAATAAGTATTTGCTTTTACTTCCTCGTATTTAAGTATTTACCTAATAGTAATTAAATAAAGCATTAAAGAAATGATTTTATTCAATTAATATTAAGTAATTACTTAAATACTTGTAAGTAAAAGCAAATACTTCTTTTTATTCAATAGACCCATTATCCATTTTAGTGATAATGCATGTAAAAAGAACAGGTAATTTTTTAAACTTGGTTTATATGGTTGTAGTTTTCCTAAAGATGTTAAAAGGAGAGAGGCCTGGATTCAGTTCGTAAATAAAGAGAACTGGGAACCCAGGAAAGGTAGCAAATTATGTACAAGACATTTTGAAGAGAGGCATGTAGATAGGACTTCCTTAGCTCATCCTATTCGTTTGCGAGAAAATGCAATCCCTACAATTGGTGAATCTCAGGTAACAATTATTATAAATATTAATAAATTATATAAATAAGTAATTAATTAAAATAATATAAGTAATATTCTGAAATAGGTACACCTTGAACCTGAATATTACACAACATACAATAATTTCAGTAATACATTTTAGGTCTGGATCAAGCGTATGAAAAAAAAGTTGATTAATAGCAACCTGAAAATTTGTTAATAGCTTAAGGGTGTCTAGTCGGATAAACTTTGATATATGGGAACACTGGAACGGGGGAAATTTTAATTGTGGAACAGGTTAAAAATTTGAAACAGTCAGATCACGAAAACGTCAAATGTATTTTGTCCGACAGGGCTTCCAATTGATTTGTTACCCTTTCATGAAACTCTCATGCAAAAATCAGACTGAGATTTATCACCTGTCATAATTCCTGTCATTTGACATCTTCTGTGTGTTCCACTCATTATAATTCCCATTTGGTGATAAATAGCAGCCTGATTTTTGCATGAGATTTTAATGAAAGGGTAACAAATCAATTGGAAGTTCTGTTGGACAAAATACATGTGACATTTTCGTGGTCTGACCGCTACAAATTTTTAACCTGTTCCAAAATTAAAACTTCCCTGTTCCAGTGTTCCTATATATCAAAGTTTGTCCGACTAGGCACACTTAAGCTATTAACAAATTTTCAGCTTGCTATTAATCATGTTTTTTTTCATATGCGGGATCCAGACCTATTTCACTTGCTTTCATTGGCAAATAAGTTTGTATAGGTAATAGGTGTGTACGGGCAGATTTCAACTAGGTTCTTGATATTCTTTTTATAATTTTGTATATTATGTACTAAGTAAATTATAAAATACTAATTAATTAAATTAAGAGGTCTCCTATCAAGGTTCAAATTTTTATAATATTTTGTAGGAATAACTCATTTATGAATTCTTTATTAAGCACTTATACAATCTAAACTTACCTTTAGCCTTTTAGAATGGTGTGGAATACGGAATAATTACTTGCATTCTACATATAAATACATTCACAAAATGAGACATCGGAAAACATAGTGAGTAATATTCATGTCCATGATACTGCTTTAAAATGATCAAAATATTCACTAACAGAGTAAAAAGCAAAACTCAGAAGATATTTTTTCAGAATTACTTTAAATTTATTGATTGTAAGGTTTTTATTGTTGTAAGGTTTAATAAATTTCTTAGGTGACAGGAAGAGTGTTGTGAAAATTAAAGAATCAAGCTCAGAACCATACACGACAAACAAAGGAGTACCACAGGGATCCGTGCTGGGACCATTATTATTCCTAATTTTTATTAACGATCTACCAGATCACATAAGGGCACTTATAATATCAATGTTTGCTGACGATACCTCGTTAATAGTCTCTGCACGTACACTCGAGGAATTACAAATGGCAATGAAGACTGTTGTTGACTGCTTTAGATGCTGGTGTAATACCAACAGACTCATTTTAAACATTGACAAGACAGAAATTATTTATTTTCATTCATACAACTCATCAACCAATGACTATAACTTAACCATCCATGATAGAAACAATATGTTATCTTCCACTCAGTCTACAAAGTTTTTGGGTGTGTTCATTGATTGTAATCTGAAATGGTCAGAGCAAGTGAATTCAGTGAACATGAAATTGAATAAAGCTTTTTATGCTACATCTAGAATTAAAAACACACTACCCATATCGGCATTAATAAACGTTTATTATAGCCTTGCTTACAGCCACATGTGCTATAATGTAATTTTATGGGGGAACTCAGTAGATAGTGCCAAAGTGTTCATTACCCAAAAAAAAATTATCCGTAAAATTTTTAATTTGGATTATCAACAATCTTGTAAACCAATTTTTATTAAACATCAAATTTTAACTTTCTACTGCCTATATATCTATAAATGTTTACTCTATGTAAAACAGGAAATAAATACATTTCCAGTAAATGCAGATAATCACTATTACAATACAAGAAGTGCTGAATCTTTACGAGTTCCTAAACACAGAACATACAAATTTCAAAATAGCTTCAGATATATGGGTCTGACCTTATACAACCATTTGCCAAAAGCTGTGAAAGAAATACCACTCTCCACTACATTTAAAAAAAATGTTAAAGATTTACTCATAACAGAAGCATATTATTCGATAAATGAATATCTGGAGGACAAACTGCAGTAGCTTCATATTTTACTTGTAAGAATGTTATTTTTATATATTTTATGTTTTGTCAATTTTTGTTACACTGTCAATATTGTATTATACACATTGATGTTTTTTTTTATATACTGAATTGTGTATTGACGTATCCTATACATTTATTTTGAATGTCTTAAAGGATCAATAAAGTATGACGATGGCTATGACTATGTGGCACATGACAGAGGCTCGAAACAAATGACTGTGAATGAAAAGTCCTATACCCATGAACGATCACATCAATCACTTATTTTGTATTTAATATCTTTTTTGACGTCAACTTTACAAAGTAACAAGACACTTACGCAACACACACACTACACATTACTCCCCTGACTTAGTAATAAGTTATACAATTACGTGGCTAAAGGTTCTAGTTCTAAACCAAAGCCAGAATCAGAGGAAAAAAAATCTTTTTCTATAACAAACGTTTGTTATTTATAGAAAAAGACAGCAAATACAAAATAAGTGATTGATGTGATCGTTCATGGGTATTCTTTCATTTTTCCGACTGTATATTACTGTTTATTTATATTTTTTTATATTTATAATATTATACAGTGAGGATGTTTGAGTTTGCATAAATTCATTATCTCGAGAATGGGCAAATTTGAAGAGAAATCCTCAGACAGGTCGATTTTTGTTTTTAATTTAGGACTTTTTGGCTTATATATAATACTAGTGACGTCATCCATCTGGACGTGATGATAGCTCATGTGAAATGGTATTTTATTCTCTATGCAGTAATATAAACAATAACCTAATTAATTATTCATACAGGGTAGCAAAAAAAATGTTTTTGAATTAAATTAATTGAGATAATAAAAATGTACCTATGTAATTTATTTAATTCAAAATACATTTTACTGTGGTCCGAAAACAGGAAAAAAATGTTTATTTAATACATAAATATTGTTTTTCGCTTAAATTGTCTGCCTCTTACCAGTTTGAACATTTAATTTAAGAGAAAAGCAATGTTTATTTTCGAAATTAACATTTTTTTCTGTTTTCTGACAGCAGTAAAATGTATTTTGCATTAAATAAGTACATACATTCTTCTTTTTGTCTCAATTAATTTAATTCAAAAAAATTTTTTGGCCCCCTGTATAAATAATTAGGTTATTGTTTATATTACTGAATAGAGAATTAAATAGCCTTTCAAATGAGCTGTCCCACAACCCCTACTCCCATTTAAAAAAATCATCGATTCCGTCATCCACGATGGATGACGTCACTAGTATATATATGCCAAAAAGCCCTAATTTAAAAATAAAAATCGACCTGTCAGGATTTTTCTTCAAATTGGCCCATTCTCGAGATAATGAATTTATGCAAACTCAAACGTCCCTCACTACATATTCATATATATTGGTTTTATGTTTATTTAATACTTATTCAGTATGCTTTTTTATTTCTTGTAAATCTATATTACATATTTTATTATTATCTCTTTGATATTGTGATATTTAGCGTTTGTTTTTTTCTTTTAGGTGCTACAAATGCAGGAGAATTCAAAAGTGAGGATATTATCTAATATCAGTATAATGTCAGAAAGGAACGTAATTTCCAATGTATCTCCAGATATTCCTAGTACATCATGTGAGTTAACTCCTAGGAAGTGGAAGATATCTAAAGAATTAGGTCGTTCGCAGAAAATTAGTAGTGAACGAAAACGAAGATTAAGGAATGTTCGTCGAAGACTACAAAGAAGTGAGAAACAAGTAGCTAACATGAAGAATGTAATTGAGAAACTCAAGAAAACAAGGTTGGTTCAAGAAGAAACATTGGATCTTCTTGAAAAATTAGGAGCACCTAAAGAAGTTCTTCTGAGGCAGTTAAAAAAAGTTGAAAAAAAAGCGCTACCTAAGCAATATTCAGAGCAATTGCGGACATTTGCTCTGACACTACATTATTACTCACCTGCGGCGTATAAATATGTTAGACGAACATTTGATACATGTTTACCTCATCCTAGAACTCTAAGTAGATGGTATACAGCCATTGATGGTGAACCTGGTTTTACGAAGGAATCTTTCGATGCCTTAAGACTGAAAGTCAACTCATGTAATGACAAAGTAATATGTGGTCTAATATTTGATGAAATGTCTATCCGGCAACAGGAAGAATGGGTTCCAGGCAAAAAATGTTATGGGTATGTTGACATAGGTACTGGTGTACAGGAACTGGTGTTAGCCAAAAACGTCCTTGTATTTATGGTTAACTGTATTAATGGTGCCTGGAAAATGCCTGTAGGATATTTTTTGATAGCTGGCTGCACTGGAGAACAGAAAAAAGGTTTGGTTCTGGAGTGTCTGCGAAAGTGCCATGAAGTAGGTGTAGAGTTGTAAGTGTTACTTTTGATGGGGCTCCTGTTAATCTTACGATGGCTAAGCTATTAGGATGTAATTTGAATCATTCATCCCTACAAACTTTTTTTAAACATCCTTGTACAGACAAGGATGTAGTTATAGTTTTAGATCCTAGTCATATGATTAAGTTAATTCGTAACACTTTAGGTAATAAATCTAGTTTTGTAGATGACAAGAATAGATTTATTGATTGGAGGTATTTTAAGGAGTTGCATCATCTTCAACAGAGTGAATCTTTTCATTTAGCCAATAAATTAAAGGCCCAACATGTTTATTTTCGTAGACAAAAAATGAAAGTGTCACTGGCTACTCAGGTATTAAGCGAAAGTGTTGCAGTAGCTTTAGACTTTTGCAATAAAGAGTTAGGTTTGTCACAATTTTCTGGAGTTGAAGCAACTGTTAGATTTGTAACAATCATGAACAAATTGTTTGATATACTTAATTCCAGAAGTTTGTTGCAGCATGGCTTTAAAAAGCCTTTAAGTTTAATTAATTATGATAACACTGTCAATTTTTTAAATGAAGCAGACAAATATATTAGTGAGTTAAAAGCAGCTCCAGGTCAGGACCTCTTAATGTTAGATACAGATTGTTTTACTGGATTTCTTGGATTAAAAGTATGCATATCCAGTATAAAAGTTCTTTTTAACCAGTTAGTTGTTTCTTCTACATTAAAGTATTTACCATTTTATAAGGTATCACAAGACCACATAGAATTATTTTTTAGTTCAGTTCGAGCACAAGGCGATTACAATAATAACCCAAGTGCTAGACATTTTCAGTCAGCTTATAAAAAAATTTTGGTACATGTTGAACTAAAAAATAAATTTAGTGGTAACTGCTTTCCTTTGGAAGATTTAACTATTTTAAAATGCAATCCCACCGATCACATTAATATCACTTCCAGAGATTATAGGTTGAGTGGTAGTTGCACTACTGACGTGCCAGTAGATATAAGTGATCATGATCACAGCTATATTAATCCTTTTTCTGTTTATTCAAAAAGCATAATTACATATATAGCTGGTTATGTTGTGTTTTACTTACAAAAAAGAATAGTCTGTAATGAATGTTTAAGTGCCTTAGTAAGTGTCACTCGTAACAACTTTTTATTTTCATTTATTGATAAAAAAAATAAAAAAGGATTGCAATATCCATCTGAGAGTGTGATCGATATATGCTTTATGGCTGAGAAAATTTTAAAAGAGGTCCCTTCTCCAACTCGTATGAATACTGATGAGTTAGTTACAAACGTTTTGCGGAGGTACATAAACAACGACATCTTTTTAAATTTACTTAGTCATAGCATGGATCAACAATTCTCAGATAATCACAGAATGCTCCTAATAAAGGCTGTAGCTAGTCGCTATATTGATATTAGGATGTTCTATATGTGCAGGACTAGGACTGACAAATCCCGCACCACGAGACCTCTAATTAATAAAGTAGTATTATTTAGTGGACACTAAATAATTTGTTGTGGTCAATACAATTTACTATTTTATTTGGCAATAGGCCACAATTTTAAGTTTGCCATTGTCAAGTCCGCAGTTCCGGTCTGTTGAGGGATATTCCAAACCATTTTTTTTTGTTTATAAATGAAAAAAAGTATAGATTTTTTCTTGTACTAATTAATGCATTAGAACATTCGGCACAAACTATTTTTAGTTTCAATGAGTGAACAAAATGACCTGCTCTATATATGCAATCATAATGCCTACTTCATTAAAAGCTGGATCTTGCGATAAGATTTTTAAAATCTCTTGAAGATTTATTTATGTGCACGATGGGATTACATTTTAAAATGGACACTATGTAATAATATGCAGTTGCCTCTAAAGCTATCACTTAGTTCAACATGAACTAATAACTTTTTGTAAGCTGAAATGAACTGGCGAGCTGTCGTGTCATAATTAAGCCACCTCCCAGATAGCACAAGTACGTTTTATGGACATCCAATGGACGTACATCTGTGTACATTGGAACGTCCAATGGACGTCCCGCTAAGGTACAATGGACATCCGATGGACGTCCAACGAATGTCCAGAGTTCACAAAATTGGACGTCCATAGAACGTCCGCTACAAACGTACATTGTACGTTGTATTGGAGCTTTCAGTGTACACCTTATGTACATTCAATGTACGTCTTATGGACATTTGTAGGGCACTTTTCAGAAAGCAATCTAGTATCCATAATTTTGTGAATACATAGCAAAAAGCCTTTATAGGAAATAGTTCCTTATAATACTAAACTTATACTTAAAAATATTACACAAAAGACCTTTTTTATTACTCTTTACTATAACTTCATTATAATATATACTTTATTATAAGAACTAGGAACTTCATTAATGCACGACTGCACTTGCACGATAAACAGAAAACACAAATATATCACAGGATGTATTTTCATAAAGACGAGATTCAGATAATGACGCCCTAGGAAGCATGCACATTAAAAGAGGTTTAATCTCTGTTCTGTTTCTGTTCCAAACTATTTTTAGAGTCAGTACCGTTGTTGTATATTACAAGCGCGTTTGCCATTCTGTGAATTATCATAAATAAACCATCCTTCAGTATTCCACAACAATTAACAGCGATAATCCCCTAAAAGTACCTGCCTAATACTATCTTTCACGACCGATAGCGCGAAGAGCGACAACGTTGTCAAGAAGATTCTCATTTAGTTTGTATTGGGACTTAATATAATAGTCGCGTTTTGTGTAAAATATCCATGTACCACAAATGGATGTCCAATGTACGTTGAAATCAAACGTCCAATGGACGTCCCGTAATGTACGTACATAGTATGTCCAGTTTTGGTCCATGGACGTTTGGACTTTAAATGTACGTTATATGGACGTACATCGGACGTTGTGTGCTATATGGGCTTGTGATCTAATACTTTCAAAAAATAGCTATATATGATCCTGGGAGAACTTATAGAATGGTAAATAAGTTAATATGCCAGAAGTTACAAATGATTTGTATAAAAGATGTAAACTTTTTATGTCTACTTTAAGACCTCAAAATCCTATGTGACGAAGAGTGTCTAACAAAAGAGCACCACCAACATTAGTTTTTAACACACTAAGGTATTTTTCAGTGGACTATAGAAAACTACTTATTTCTGAATAATTTTGAATACTTTCTTTTACAACTAAACTGTAACAAATTTCTAGATTTAAGGACGTCAAATAAATTATTCATTATCATAACAAATCTAGCTGTGGCTTCAATTTACGTTAATTGCTATAACTGCAGTTCCTTTGAACAAAAGACCAAAGCGGATGCAACGCTTTAGTTAAATAAATGAGTAGCAAGACGAACTGTTTTTTTTGGTTATAAAAAGCTACATACTGAGATCTTAATTTATTAGCAAGATGAAATGATTCTTGTTCTTGCAAATTTGCGAAATAAGCTCTTGTAGGTAATTCCACAATATAACTTCATTGTTATCATCGAACATGATACACATCCCTCCTAAGGTATTATACGAACTAATTTTAACATATCGCACACCTAGTTCATTTGTGCCACAACTGCAAAAAATTCGAATTTTGGGTTAAGTCTGTAAAATATTGCCTATATAATGGCCCATCTAATGCAATACAGCCTGAACTAAAATATTGTTTTGGATACGTATAAAGTAAGTTACTTCGGTATTTCACTGTAGGGTTTTTGGAGGTTTTGAAAATGCAATACGGTCATAACTGGGAGATGTGACGATAATATACACTGCCACAATACAACCGATGTAATTCAATACGTTCAATACGGCCACAACTGCAAAAATCAAGAGAGATGTGGCGATAATATACACTGCCACAATACAAGCGGTATAATTCAATACGGCCACAACTGCAAAAATCAATTGATTTTTTCATTATATTGCCGCCGTATCTCCTAAGTATTGTTTTATAAATGACTTTCTTCACAATGCAATATCGCCATAACTATCAAAACAATAATAACGTTTTATTTTTAATAAATTGTAATAAGATCCAGCCAATAAGTGTATAATTTACTACCTAAATTGTAATTTTGAAGCCAGTCACTCTCAAAATAAATTATTTACAGGACATAACGCATTTACTACAGAACGTTTTGCTCATTTCTCGAGAATATTGTGTTTTGCACTTGTGGCACTATTGAAGTAGGTGTGAGATATGGCAAGGATCCAAAAACAGTACATCATCACCATTTAAAGGATGTTTGAAGCTCGTTTTTAAATTATTATGGTTTAGGTTACAGCCAAGATGAGCTGCCATTGTGAAATTTACTTGGCGGCCCTTTACAAGTTATACTTACTACCTTTATGTCATTGTTATGGGATTTGTGTAGGCACTATTGGACTACACCTTTTGTTTTTTGCTCTCCTGTAATTCCTTCTATTAAAAAATATCCAACTGGAACCGTGAAATGGCCATTGATACAGTTCAGCAAGAAAACAAAGGCGTTAGTGGCCTCTTGAGATCCTGTTCCCATATCGATATAACCATAGCATTTGTCTCTTTCAGCAACCCATTCCTCATGTTGTCGGATAGAAATTTCATCTAATTAAACTGCATAATTTATCAGGATCTAACAATGCTTTTGTTTCCAAAGATCTAAAAGACTGCAGTAAAGCCAGGTTTACCATCAATACTTTGATACCATCTGTTCCATGTTCTTGGGTGCAACAAGTAAGTTTAAAAAACTGTCCTTACATAATTATATGCAGCAAGTGAATAATAATGTAGGGTCAAAGCAAAGACTTTAAATTGCTCCGAATATTATCGAGGTAGTGATTGATTTTTACATTTTCTATTGCCTTAGAATAATTTCTTCTGGTCCATCTATTTTTGAAATAATATCCAGAACTTCTTCCTCTGAATAATTATGTTTCCTAAGTTCCGACTCAATATTCTTCATGACTGCTAGCTTTTTCTCTCTTCGTAGCAGTTTTTTATATCGAGGAAAATTTTCTTCTTCTTCGGCTACTGATTAATCTGCTGCGATTTAATTGTACCATTATAGTTCTTCTATTATATTATACTTTGAATTACTTTTTATACTAGGTCTCTTTTTTTACTCACAGAAACTAGTATAGCAAAATTAAGCCGCTTGTCCATAGAAACCACAATGAGTTGTAAACAAGAATAAACGGTACGGCATGTTGTTGATACCTTGTTTACTATAAATTTAGACGTTTATCATTTTCAGTGACAGTCACATTAGTGCATTTGTTGTATTTCTTGGTTTATTTGGATTTATTGTTTCATTTGGATTTTCATATTATTTAAACTTTTAATTTTTGTAGATGTCATTGTTTTTATTTTCAAACATAATTGTTAGAACGACTAACTGTTGCTCTTTTAATTTGATTACTTCCGGAAGTATTTATTTTTACGCTACTAAGACAACTAATATTTTCTAACTTATAAATTGTCATTACATTGAGAGATATCAATGATATTACATATCGACGTACGTTTTACTTAATGTTTTGATTTAAATTGTTTACAAATGAATCATGACGTTTGTGCAAAGATATAATGGAACAACTATAATTTCCGTTTTCTTGGTGTAACATCAATATTCATATCGTCGCCTTAGTACCATAACTTGATAACTCCAAAATTGATGTTTTTGAGATAACTAGTTCACAAGATGTATTTTATTTGCCTCCATATTGCGTAAAAACTTGATAACTCTCTCCAAGCGAGTTATAACTATTTATTTATGATTGACGAAGGTTGATAAAACTCAAATGCCCCTAATATTCAGCGCTACAACTTGACAAGATAAGTTATCAAGTTATTGTTTAATCGGAATAATCGTTAATGCAACATATGTACACTGAATGCTACAACTAGCTAATTAGAGTTATCTAGTTGTAGCACGTGTTTTTCTGAAACCATTGAGCTTACCGCTTAATTGCTATCTCTTTATTCGGTTCATGTTAATGCAAAAATTGAAGTGCGAGAATTGTTAGTAGATCTGGCAACGCCCATGGCAGAGGGCTAATTTTTACCAAAATAAAGCTTAAAAAATCAGTTTTGTTATAAAGTTCACTAAGATGCAACTTGGCACGGCATGCGACATTACCAAATGTTAACATTATGGTAGTGCTAAAAGTTGATAACTTTAATTTTTCGTTATTTTCCATATTGTAAAACAAATTTGCACCGTACTCCTAAATAGATCAGTAGCCAAAAAGTTAAGGAACAGTATTTTAGAGCTGCAGAATGAATCACGTATTTACCAACATCATGGTAGCAGCACAAATATCTTTAAAATCTTTAAACCCGTTTATCTCAAAACTACTAATTTCGAGTTATCAAGTTATAGTATTAAGTTTAGGTGGTTATAGTTATGGTAGTTATAGGTGGTTTATATATATGGTATGGTTTATGTTTATTAGTATATGGTAGTTATGATACTTATGGTGGTTTAGGTAGTTATAGTATTAAAATTAGGTTTAGGTTATAGTATTAAGGCGACGATATGAGAAATGGGTTCTGTAGATTCAGTTGATGTACTGGGCATATCTTAATATGGAAGTTCAATTTGGTCTATAACATATTTTTTCTATGCTCATACTTTAATATAGGTTCACTACCTGTATCATAATGAGCTTCATTATGATACAGCTTTTCATTACGCTGCAGATTTTTAACTAATAGAATCGCGATATGGCATTAGCGATGAAGGTGGCACACGCGCAATGACCAATGGCGAGTGAAATACATACGCTTTGACAGTTCTTAATATGTAAACAAACTGACTAATTTAAAAATTAAATCTTTTTAAGAAAATGTCTGAAGACGGTAGGGATATTAAAAATTTATCCTCCAAATTCATTTTAATAATTGTAATATTGAAAATATAAATGTATCAACAAAATAATTAATTAAACCATACAACTACTTAATTTCTTTGCGTTACAAAATTAATAAATTTGAATATATTTTTTGTTGTGAATGATCATAGAAAAAATCGTGTATACAACTTGCATTTAATTATTATCATTATGAAGCTCGTATGCTATAAGAAAGTCGCCGCTGGGCGGCTCGTTTCGTATCCGTCATACTCGCTTCATAGTGACCATCATTAAATGCTCGTTGCATAATATACTAACATGTCATAAAAAAGAAAAATGTTATTATCTATAAATTCATATAAAATCTACAATGAAAATATTAAGGTATCTTTTTCGAGAGTTTCAATGCTGTCATTCTGTAAACTTTACACTCTTTAGGTAAGACCGATTCTGGAATATGCTGGTGGAACGTGGTATCTTGATTTGGTTCGAGACAAAACTTTGTTGGAAAACATTCAAAGAAAAACCACTTGAATTTCATTGGAACTGAGAAGACCCCCCTATGCAGAGAGACTTAGTATGACCAACCTAACTTCTTTTGAACTTTGCCGACAACGTGGAGACTTAATTATCACATTTAAAAGATTAAAATTCAATTTCAGAAATCTCAACCAAATGTTTACCATAAATCAAGATGAATGCCTCAGAGGTCACCAGTTTAAACTTAAAAAAGAGAACTTCTCTACAAGATCAAGACAGAACTTTTCACTAAATAGATTTTTCGAGAGCTGGAATAACCTTAGTGGTAACATTGTCTCGGCCTCTTCTACCAACATGTCAGAGTGGACCATTTTCTATAACAGTCGAAATATTGTTTTTTATTTCAACCGAATTGTATCTTTTTTTTGTTTTTTTTTTATTATATCTACTAGTAAGTTACTTATTATATAATTTCATTGTTTGTGTGCATAATAGGGACTTGCCCCTCCGTCCTTGCTTATGAATAATAATAAAAAAGTATTTGTACCTACTTTGTACGCAACTAACAAGTTATCTTCTATTATTCTGATTTCAGCGAAATAAATATACTTTAAGCAGTTTAGTTGTATTTTATTTAAATATTAAACCAATTTTAATACTTACTACTTTCAAAAATTTTCTATTAAAACAATACCAACAATTAAAAAAAAAAGGAATATGCTTCCGGATTTAAATCCGGGACCTCTCGACCTCTAGTCGAATGCTCTACCAATCACCCATAATCGCTTTATTTACCTACATGATTTCTCGGACATAATTACAAATCACGGTGACAAATAGATCAAGTGAAGTATAAATATAAAAATGTTTTAATAATACCTACTTATTATCTTACTCCCGAGGAAGACAGATCCAAAGACATAAAAATTATATAAATATAACTAAACACACTAATATATTATTTTCACATCTTATTTGTGCTGATACATACATAACTTGAAAGATTTAACAACTAACTCCATACTGTATGTGTGAGCATGTGCGTGGCATAATAAAAATGCCCTCAATCGCACCTAAAGAAGTATAACTTAAAAAAACCTCTTTGAAGTCGGAAATAGAAAATTGGTTCTTAAATTCAAGACTAGTTATGAACCTTGAAAAAACTAAAGCCGTATTGTATACCTGACAATATTTAACTAAATGAACATCTGATACCCTTCTCTGAATATGTCAAATGTTTAGGGGTTTGGATTGATCAAAACTTATATTTTACATATTCTTTATTTTAGTTTAATAAATTTTATTGTTATTATTATTATTAAAAGTGTACTTGAAAAGTACTAAAAATTAAACTTTTTTTATTTCAAATAACTTATTAATCTAACTCGATGCGTATTCTCAAATAAAATCGTAAATACATATTGAATTAATTTGAATCCGGACCTGCCCGTCGCCATATTGGTTGCCTTGGCGAGTGGTCCCATTTAGTAAGTACAGGCAGGATTGCTCGGGTCCTATCCACTCCCTCCCACATCACTGGTTAAAACTATAACATAACAAACCTTTATATTTTTGTGATGGAGAAGTTAACAGGATTTCGAATTTAAAATAAAATATAGGGTATTCCATTAAAAAAGAAAACAAAAGTTTGGTCTACCACTGTGTTATCGAACACCTTATAACATTCTAACTAATTTTGTAATGTGAAGGTCAAAGGTTATTCACCATTGGCGTGCATACGGGTTATATTACCCGGTCATATTACCCGTATGCACGCCAATGGTGAATTTAAAATTCTTAATTGTATGCCAAAAAATGCGCAATAACTACCTCTTAAGACTTACCAAATTTCATTAGCATATCTCAACCGGTTTTAGAGCAATAAATAAATCGTCAGTTTGTAAGAAAAAATTCAACATCCCGTATCTCGGAAACGAAGCATTTGCGGATACATGTTTATAAAGCAAACGGTCGTTATTTTCAAAAGGGGAATTACTCCTTAAAGTTTGTCGCACTTATTTAGAAACACCCTGTATTGATGAAGAACGTTGCTAGTTGTTAAAGTACCTGACTTTTTTATTATCCAACATAAGCGAATGAATAAAAAATTATAATGTTAAGAACGCCTAAGGCTACAGTTGAGTTTTAATTTCAATATTTTATATATGCCAGAATATTCCACAGGGTGTTCCAAACTTTGAAGAAAAAACACACTATCATTGTTACACCCGGTATACAATGACACTTGTCTGTTTAGCAACAATATTATTACATCGATATTCTTGAAGAATAACATATTAAAAAAATCACTAAAATCGGACAACAGGTTTAGGAAATACGAGACATCAAAAATGTCCAATTTTTAAGGTGGTGTTAAGTTTTGTTGCTTAGTGTATTTCTAAAGGATTTGATGGATCTATTTTTTCAAAGTTGATAATCGAGGTTAAATGAATTAAAACAGATTTTATACAAATGTAAATGGTTAATCCGACAATAACAAAAATACAATAATCCTTTATTGCATTTCCACTTCTAAACGAAAATTATGGACCTCATTTGTAAGGCAAATCCTCCCAGAAAACAACCGTCTGCGTTGGGATTTAGCATTACGAGTAACCCAAATCTGGTATAAGCTACTGAAAGCCAAATTTAGCTTATTTCATCCAATAATAAATTCCAATTTATAGTTAGAAGACAGTTGCAACAATTCAATTAAGGTTAGGACCACTTGTACTCCTAAAAGTAGGGCACTGAATATTGAGAAAGTTTTCCCTTCATATTCATCGCCAGTAAGTGGATGATGACTGGAAACTTTTAAGTTGTGAAACTGAAAATTTAATTTCGCTTTAGCTCAACATAAATTATTCTTTTCGAAAGGGTTTTTGGGTAGTGCGCAATGAATATTTCGCTAAATTGCGTTTATGTTCATTTTGATAATTAACTTATTATACAGGGTGTCCCGAAAAGATTGGTCATAAATTATACCACAGATTCTGGGGTCAAAAATAAGTTGATTGAACCTCACTTACTTATATACAATAGTGCACACAAAAAAAGTTACAGCCCTTTGAAGTTACAAATTGAAAATGGATTTTTTTTCATATATCGAAAACTCATAGAGATTTTTTATTGAAAATGGACATGTGGCATCCTTATAGTAGCAACATCTTAAAAAAAAATTAAAGTGAAATTTGTATACCCCATAAAAAATTTATGGGGGTTTTGTTCCCTTAAACCCCCCCAAACTTTTGTGTGCGTTCCAATTAAATTATTATTGTTGCACTATTAGATAAACATAATATTTTTAAAACTTTTCTGCCTCTTAGTACTTTTTCGATAAACCAGTGTTTATCGAGATATTTTGAATATTTGTCGAATCCACCACATATTTGTATATATGGTTAATAGGCAATTGATTATGTACTATAGAAAGGAACTACAACGTTAACGGGGTTTTATTACTTCATATGGTCAATGAATCTCTATATATGAAAAAACCGCGGAGTGCTACCATTTAAAGGGGTGCGTTTTTATGAAATGGGTGAATTAGTCCCTGGGCACAGGTTACATTAGGGAGAGTTCTATGAACTTTTGGTACAAACACGTCTACATAAAAATTGTTCCTGGTTAAATTTCCTATCTAAATATAACTTTTTAAAGTCAAGGATACTTTTTTTTACAAAAATATATTGAAAAGAAAAAGCACAAAGAAACCCAAAAGAAAGAAATTTTGTTTTTTGTCCCATAACTTTTGTCCACGGAGATATAAGTATAGACACTGCTTCACAGAAAAAAAACTTACATATTTTCTCTTTAAAATGGTGTTTAGTAGAGGCCATTAGGATTTATAGTTTTCGAAATATGATTTTTCAAATTTCGCCACTCACATCAATTTTGGGCAATTTTCCTTGTTATTTCGCAAATATTGTTCTGTAACTTTTTTTTATGAAACTTTAGTCATATGCAATGCTAAATGTAAGAGGAATAGAAATCAATTACATTTAAAATTTTCTACTCTATAATGTTGTACGACTTCTTTTAAAGAGGTTATCTTTTTCAAGATTTTATACTTTTAGCGAGTTTTTATATTTTTTACGATAATTTTTAAATTTCCCATTATGACTTTTCTTTACATTTAGGTATATATTATAATAAAAAAGAAAGCTTATTCTGTTTACTTTAAAATGGTGTATTATAAAAAATTCTAGTATTATTTTTGAATAAGATATAGTTTTTCAAAATGTAATAAGTACTTGCATCGATTTTTGATTTTAGGATTAGTTTTTAAATTTCTCATTACAACTTTTTTATGTGATTGTGAGTTATGATTGAATCTTATTTTTTATAGGTACCTAATAATTTGGATCCACTTGACTCGGCCGGGCAAACTTCAAAGTATGGATTAATTCCAATATTTACTGTCAAAGCTCCTGCACCACAAGCTTTGCTTGAAAAAATAGCATGTAAATGTACCAAAGGATGTACAAAAAACTGCGGTTGTAGGAAGATAGGAATTAGTTGTTCAATATTCTGCAAAGGGTGCACGTGCATGGGTACTAATTGTGGGAACTCTAAGATAACTGAGGTGTCAGAGGAACATATTGAAGCTAATGCTAATGAAGAGATGGAATTTGGTTTTGAAAATTTTTTAAATGTCAACGTTTAAATAATTTTAACTAAAGTGATGTTTTCTAAGACTAACGTTTATGTAATTTTTGTAAAAGAAATAATTTTAAATAACACAGGTAAAAAAATATCAAAGAATCACTCGGTTTCCATTATTTAAATATAGATGACACACCATTTTAAAGAAAAGAAAATAAGCCCTCTTTATTGAGCAATATATAGTATATTCACTTACAAGAAAAAAAAATTATAATGAGAAATTTAAAAAATAATCCTAAAATCAAAAATCATTGCAAGTACTTATTACATTTTGAAAAATAATATCTTATTCAAAAATAATCCTAGAATTTTTTGTATTACACCATTTTAAAGTAAACAAAATACCTAAGCTTTTTTATTATAAAATATAATATAAACCTAAATGTAGAAGAAAAAAAGTTATAATGAGAAATTTCAAAAATAATCGTAAAAAATGTAAAAAATAATATTTTTTATATTAGGTATTATATAATATATAATATAATATTATATATACTATATATAATATAATATTGTATAATATATAATATATTATATAATAATATTATTTTATTTTTATATTATATTACAAAAAATCGTTAAAAGTATAAAACCTTGAAAAACCATAATCTCTTTCGAAAAGGAAAAGTCGTACAACGTTATGCAGTAGACCATTTTAAAGGTAATTCGTTTCTGTTCCTATTATGTGTACCATTGCATATACCTAAAGTTACGTAGAAAAAAGTTACAGAACAATATTGGCGAAATAACAATGAAAATTGCCCAAAATGGCTGTGAGTGGCGAACTTTGAAAAATCATATTTCAAAAACTATAAATCCTAATGACCTCTACTAAACAACATTTTAAAGAAGAAATATGTAGGTTTTTTTCTGTAAAGCAATGTCTATATCTATATTCTCGTGGACAAAAGTTATGGGACAAAAAACAAAATTTCTTTCTTTTGGGTTTCTTTGTGCCTTTTCTTTTGAATATATTTTTGTAAAAAAAAGTATCATTGACTTTAAAAAGTGATACGTAGATAGGAAATTTAACCAGGAACAATTTTTATGTAGACGTGTTTGTACCAAAAGTTCATAGAACTCACCCTAATGTAACCTGTGCCCAGGGATTAATTCACCCATTTCTCAAAAACGCACCCCTTTAAATGGTAGCACTCCGCGGTTTTTTCATATATAGATGTCCATTGACCATATGAAATAATAAAACCCCGTTAACGTTGTAGTTCCTTTTAGCTATTTTATTTTGAATATAATCAATAGCCTATAAGTACGATTATAGAGAGCTGTTATAATCTGAAAATTTATGTACAATGTACATTTTTGGGTATATTTTGAAAAAGAAACCACATCTCGATAAAAGGTGACTTATCAAAAATGGACTAAGGGGCAAAAAAGTTTTAAAATCACTGTGTTTAACTAATGGTACCACAATAATAGTTTAATTGGAACGTACACAAACATTTGGGGGGTTTAAAGGAACAAAACCCCCATAACATTTGTATGTAAATATATTAAAAAAGAAGCCGCATCTCGATAAAAACTCGCTTATAGAAAAAATACTAAGAGGCAAAAAAGTTTTAAAACGTTGTGTTTAACTAATGGTACCACAATAATGAATTAATTGGAACGTACACAAAAGTTTGGGGGGGCTTAACGGAACAAAAGCCCCATAAAATTTTTATGGGGTGGACAAATTTCACTATAATTTTGTTTTAAGATGTTCATGCCATAAGAATGCCCCATGTCCATTTTCAATATAAAATCTCTAATAGTTTTCGATATATTGAAAAAAATCGATTTTCATTTTGTAATTTCAAAGGGCTGTAACTTTTTTTATGAGCACATTTGTACTAAGGTAAGTTAGGTTCAATCGAACTATTTTTGTCCCCAGAATGTGTGGTATAATTTATGACCAGTCTTTTCGGGACACCCTGTATAGACCAGGACGATTCTGTTTTGAGGGGGATATGACAGCATGACAGGTGGCATTTTGATGTTTACAGAAAAAGTTGTGTGATAAATTCAGTAATAATAATTTACTTTCTCTCGCTCTCAAATAGGTCGGAAATATTAATAACAAAATAAAATTGGGGTTCGGAAAAATTTGACTTTCAGACATCTTTTAAAGTCTCTTATGGATTATCTTTAGGAAGTGAAAGTTTGTTTTGGATGTACAATAAATTTTGGAAGGCATTCTTAGATCACATTTATACGGTCTAACAACTCATAGCAAAAAAAATTGCCAAAAATAAATCCGTCCATCTGGCTTTTGTAGATCTTAATGCTGTAGATCTTAACATATGACTCGATGCCTAGAATTAAGCTATGGGAAGCAATGGAAGTTCCACGAAGATTAATAACAGCAGTAAAAGCACTCTGCAAGAACATCACAGTAGCTATCAAAAAGGTCAATAGAATATGCAGTCCATTGAAGACGACAACTGGAATACTACAGGGCTGCTCCACATCCCCTACCCTGTTGAAAATATTCCTGGAAAAACCCTGAAATCATGGAAAAAGGAAGTGCGAAGGAATTTGTATACCAGTAAGAAACGAATATCTGGGGTGGCCATGGGTTCGCCTATTTCAGCACCAATAGCAAACTTGGTCATGGAAATATTAGAGGCAACAGTCATTTCTAAATTAAAATATCAGATACATTTCTACAAACGATATGTCGATGCACCGAGAGAAAAAAATTCTTGACATAAAGAAACTTTATTACTATTTAAGAAAGATCGACTTGGCATATTGCCTAAGAAATATATCTTTGTATGTAAGATATAATTTTCTAAAATATTTCAAATAAATTCCACTATAGCCAAAGAAATATATCTTAAACATGATTGAACTATCACTTTCTGGCAAACTTCAAACCCATTTATCAGAAAGAAATTACACTTGATGTTAATTAAGTTTATTAGTCATAAAAATATATTTTCTACACATTACAAAACTATTTTTTCTGAGCAATAATATTTCTTAGTAAGGAATATTCTTATTTTACTATTAATAATTAATGTATTTAATGTTAAGAAATATATTTCGCAGAGATAAAGGTATATTTAGAGTTAAGTTAATATTTCTTGAAAATAAAGTAATAAGGTAAATAAATGAAATAAGGTAAAATCATTATTTATTAATAAAACAAGATATAAAACGTTATTATTACATACAAATATTTTCTCCACTCTTAAAACCACTGGCTTCTACACAACAATAAAAGAATGGAGAGGCAAATCCAACTTCCTCAAATTTTCCTTCTTTTGTTAATAGCACTTTGTATATCAGCAATTCACTAAAACAAAATCGTTATGTAGAAAGAGTAAACTTACTTTAATAAAAAAATTTTTATAAAGATATCTATAGATATTTATTTTGACAAATTTAGGAAATACATAAAAAAACAAATACACGGCCCCATATAAGAACTATTAATACTAATAATAATCAATCATATTTAGTTCAAACATGGCATTATTTAACCTACACATCTTTGTTTCGAAATATTAATTATTTATCTGTATAATATTAAGTCACACAGTAAACATTGTTTAGCTAAAACAAGAGGGAAAAAACAACCAATGTAAAACATTGAAGCAGACATAATAATATGTAATTTTCTTATAATCTGAAAGAGACAGCATACCTAACCATTAAGAAATTTTATTATGGGAAAGTATTATTAGTTTACATCTAAGTCATTTAATACATATTAACTAATTCACGGTTTTCGGCAATAACATTTCTTAACCATAATCATATATTTCTTTTAGACTACCTGATTTCTTTATCTCAAATAAATTAACAGAAAACATCCTCAGCGTTGCAACCGCCATGTTTGATATAGCGTTGTATTGTATATTTTTATAAAAGACGATACATTCAAGAAACTTATTATAGTTGATACAAAAGTATACATATTTTTAAAAAGGTACTTATGAAGTTCTACTATTTCTGGAAGGCCCCGCAGTTGGTTAATAACTCCTTTCTTAATATTGTTCTGAAGCTATATATTATATCATTCTGTCCCAGCTTTAAATTGTGGCATATTTCCCAGTTAGAATAATAAGCTCCTTTATTTCAGAGTCGTCCATCATTATACCTAAAAAGCATATAAAGATACTATTATGTTTCTTTTTTAACCATTCGGATACGCAACAATATTATTATTACATCTTAAATTACTCAATTTACTTTTATTTAATACCTATATATGTACGTACCTTTAAAATATCCGTTAATTTTTAAAGAACACCAATAAATCCAACATCCATCTATATGAACATGAACATATCACGCCATCTTGAAAAACACTGACGACTAAATCATAAATAGTGAATCTGCGCAAATCTTTTGTGGAAGAAAATCTCTTTGCAAGTAACATTTCGGCATTAATGACAAAGTTTTTATTTTATAACCACAGTTACTACAGAGGGTATTTTGGAAGAATTATTTCTTGTGGTTTAAAATATTTATTTGATTGCAAGAAAATTTCTTGTTCACAAATATAAATATGGATTAACTTAACATTATATTTCTTATACTGCAAAATATTTGTAGTTTTCAATTTAAGAAATAAAAACTTTAGGATAAGAAAATTAAATGTAACCATTAATGCATTTCTTGGTATTGAAGAAATTATCTGTAAGAAATTATTGAGTTGTGTTTAAAAAAACTCGTTTCTTTATATGTGAACCGGTGTGTTTAATTTAATAGGATATGTTAACTTTTAAGAAATATTGCTCAAAGAAATCGGTGTTTTAGGAGAAAAGAAATTGTTCTCTCGGTGTGACATCCTACTATGCCTTCCGGAGCATGAAATCGATTATACTCTCCACATGTTTAACAGCTTTCATAATAAAATTCAGTTTACATCCGAATTAGAGGAAAACAACAAAATTAACTTTCTTGATGTAAGTTTAGAGTATAACAACAGTAACCGACATAACTACAAACTGGTTTACAAAAGATGTCTGGTCCGAAAGATATTTAAATTTCAACACCAACGCACCTGTAAGTCACAAACGAAGTGTTATTTTCAGTCTTACAGACAGAGCAATTAAACTATCTAGCCCACAATATCATTCCGAAAATCTGAGAAAAGTTACTGACATTTTAGAAAAAAATAATTATCCACCAGATTTTTACAACCGTCTAATTCAAAAAAGAATTCACAATATCAAAAATCAATCTAACTCCAATGCCAATCTAAAACAAACTCAAACCATACCTAACAATAATAATAGTAATGTCACCAATCCAAACAAACACTACATATCCCTACCATACATTAATGGATTCTCCGAACAAATCTCGAAAATGTTGGCAAGATATGATATCAACGTTGGACATAAATCATCTAAAACATCCGGGAAATATTTCTCAAAATTTAAACCCAAAGTTACTAAAGATCAGCAGTCGGATGTTGTGTATAAAGTAAATTGTAAAGACTGCAATTCAACATACATTGGGCAAACACATCAATATCTACATAGAAGGATTGTTGCTTACAAACAAACAAAATAAACACCACAGCCTTAGCCAAACATTCAGTAGAAAATAACCACAGTTTTGATTTTGAAAATGTACAGATTCTGGAAAAAGAGCAAAATTATATCAAAAGATGTATATTGGAGATGATCCACATAAAGAAAGACCAAAATTGTATCAATAATACAACTGATATTAAAGATCTCTCCAATATACAGGGTGTCCAGAAACTCTACCGACAAACGAAAACAGGAGATTCCTCAGATAATTTTAAGACAATTTAACCAAATTCACCTAGTCCGAAAATGCTTCCTAAGGGAGCTAGAGCTCTTTGAACATGGCGTCTTGTAATTAGTTTTTCTTAAATACCTACTGAACGCTTCTAGTTAGAAAAACGAAAATTGGTACAAATATTTATCTTCCAGAGATATATCGATTCCATCCATTGTGAATTTCTAGTACCAGTCATAGGCGTCCGTTTTGGGTGGGGCAACGGTTATTTTATCGCATAACTTTTTTGTCTTTAACTTTTAAGCATTTTTGATACTGGATTAGTAAATTGTGAGGTATTGCAGTACTAAAAGGTTCTCTTACTTTAAGTCGGTAGGACGCACCGTTTTCTAGAAAAATCGATTTGAAAATTTTTCGTTTCCTGAATTGAAAAAAAAATGAAAAAAGTTTTCAAAAAAGAACGGTATATTTTACCAACTTAAAGCAAGAGTAACTTTTAGTACTAGAATACCTCATAATTTAATAATCTAGTGTCAAAAATTCTTAAAAATTAAAGACAAAAAGTTATGCGATAAAATAACCGTTGACCTACCCAAAACAGACACATAATATGACTTGTACTAGAAATTCGCAATTAATTAAATTGATTCATCTCTGGAATATAAATAAACGTAGCAGTTTTCGTTTCTCTAAATAATTTTTTTTTTGAAATTTTTTTTGATATTCAAAGAACGAAAAAGTTTCAAATCGATTTTTCTAGAAAACGGTGTATCCTATCGATTTAAAGTAAGAGTACCTTTTAGTACTATAATACCTTACATTTTAATAATCCAGTATCAAAAATACTTAAAAGTTAAAGACAAAAAAGTTATGCTATAAAATAACCGTTGCCCCACCCATAACGGACGCCTATGACTGGTACTAGAAATTCACAATAAATGGAATCGATATATCTCTGAAAGATAAATATCTGTACCAATTTTCGTTTTTCTTACTGGAAGCTTTCAGGAGGTATTTAAAAAAAAAGCTAATTACAAGACGCCATCTTCAAAGAGCTCTAGCTCCCTTAGGAAGCATTTTCGGACTAGGTGAATTGGGTTAAATTGTCTTAAAATTATCTGAGGAATCTCCTGTCTTCATTTGTCGGTAGAGTTTCTGGACACCCTGTATATCACAATTTGATAAATTAAGTGTGGTTGTAAGCACACCATTGGTAAACACTTTAAATACGGCATTTTTATTTTTTTGTTACGTGCTACCTCTTATAGCAACTCCACAGAGTTGCAGTTTGTATCATTACATCAATTTTGTTTAGCCAGGATATAATGTCAGCGTCCTAAGCTTCTTCTGTCCAGTATCTTTTCCTATATAACGATCTACATAAACACATATCTCATTTCTCATAACATGTTTCCAAATAATGTAAATTTCTTATTTTAATTGTATTTAATATCTCATTTTTCTTTATTTCATTCGGTTACAAAACGTGGTTGTCTCTTAATCTTTTGAACCAAGGTTATTTTTAAAAATCTTCTATATGCCCACATATCAAATACGTTCTATCATTAATGAATATCCTTGTTTTAGCGTTCAAGCCTCTGTTCCATATAAAATACAAAAAAAAATACGCACCTCAGTATTCATATTTCGAGTTACATACTCAGATCATAACTACAAAAAATCTTGCTCTTATTATTAAAAGTTAAACATTAGTCAGATTTATTTCTTTCGTATATTATGTAACTTGATCTCCTGTATATTATCGTTTTGGTCTTACGACCACCATCCAAAACCGTTGTGAAGTGCTTTTACCATATGCCCAATGCCCATTCATGCCTGGCATTCTCTCATAACATCTTAGGCAAGGCGCCCACTGAGGTGGAATGGCCGTGGCCCGTGGCGTGGTATTGAGTAGAGGTGGCCGACTCGCTATTTTGATACAGCAGTTGCTTTTTCAGCATTATTCAACGTATTCATGTTGATATAAGAAAAGCAAAATAAAATTTGTTTGTTTTGTTTCAAAAAGCAGTTTTGTTGGCATTTAATGAGAACATATAAATAATATAAATAATTATAATTATTGTTAAAATAATACATCTAAGTACGGATATTTTTTGAACTGACAAAAACAATATAACAAAATACATGGTGGTTGTAACATTTATATGGTCGTACTGTTTATTTAAATTTACTTTTGTTTTCACCCAATTTTGAAAAAATGTGAAAACTTTGAATTACCCACGTCCGTCTGTCTGTCTGTCCCTAACCCTAAGGTTAGGCCTAGAGAAACACGATGTGCATTTTTTTAAATTTTCAAAATATTACGTGTATTGTATATAAAATATGTTTGTTAACAGTGTAATGTTTAATAATTAAAAGTTCTTATTGAAAATGGAAAACAGCCGAAACGTCTAAGTTAAATCAAGTGTTTTATTTATAACAGACCGCAAATAGTAATCGCACAAGACGAAGATTTTTTTTTTGAGTGAATTTGATGGCCTTGGCCGAGCCAATTAGCCAGACATTTTGTTATTTTAAAAACAAACAAATTTGATTTTTCAATCAGAGGAATTTTTTCTGTACATATTTCTAACTCTAAATACATAACAAACTAACATTATTATCTACAATTATTATCTAAATAATACTCTGTTTTGGTTGTTCATTTTTTTGCAAATTTTTATTTTTTTTTGTATTTTTTGTTGCATTTTTTTTATATTGTTAATTTGTTTTTTTTATTATTTTTTTTATTGTTATTTTTTATAAATTGTTTTTTTTTTGTACTACGCTAAGACGTAAACCCGATTCATCCTCGCGGAGGTTTACATCTTCTTAGTTTTTTTTTCCTAATATCAAACAAAAGAAAGCAGCAGACTTAGATGAAATCCCAAACGAGCTAATAAAACGAGGCGGAGAAGAATTACAACGGAAAATATACGATCCAATAACAAGGATTTGGGAAGAAGAAAGAATGGCCGAAGAATGGAAAACTGGAAGGATATTTCCGATTCTAAAGAAAGGGGACACTACAAAATGCAACAACTATAGAGGAGTAACACGGTTAAATTAAACAGCTGCTACAAAATATTGACAGCACTAATCAGACAAAAACTCTCAAAATACATTGAAACTAAAATAGGAGACTGCCAGCACGGATTCAGAGAGGAAAGGTCAACAATAGACGCAGTTCACATAATCACACAGTCAATTGAAAAATATTAAGAACATGATACCGACTTACACATCCTTTTCATAGATTTCAAGCATTCCTTTGACAGCTTAACAAGACCCGACCTAATAGAAGACATGAAAAACCTAGATATACCAATGAAACTTATAAAACTTACGAAAATGACAATGGAAAGATCGATTGCAGCAATAATTACAGATAACGTATCACCAAAAATATAGAAATAACAAGTGGAGTACGACAAGGTGACTCTTTATCAACGTCATTATTTAATGTCGCAATAGAAGGGCCATTAAAAACTACAGAAATAAAAGGTACAATTATAACATCGACGTCGCAACTTGTGGCGTATGCTGATGACATAGAATTAATTAGTAGAAACCTGAGCAGTTTAAAGGAAGTATTTACGAAGTTATGCAAGGAAGCATCCAAAAGGGGTTTAGAAACAATTTAAAACAAAACAAAATACCTAATATGCTCAAGAAAAAATGCAGTTAATGTGACAAGCTTAAATATTGGTAAATATGAATTTGAAAAGGTAGAACACTTTAAATATCTTGGAGTCTCAGTTAATGGAACTAATGATAGAAGCATCGTAATCAGTGAAAGAATCCAGGCAGGAAACAGAGCCTACTGTAAATACAATAACTTCCTCAAAGATAAGAAGCTTACTCAGAATACTAAACTGAAAATTTACAAAGCAGCAATTAGGCCAATAATCACATATGATGCTGAAGTAATGTGTCTGGCCCATAAAGAGGAAGAAAGATTGAGGATTCTAGAGAGGAAAATAATTCGGAGGATAGCAGGCACACTAAACTTAGGTAATAATGAATTTAGAAAACTGATGAACCACGAAGTAAGAGGACTTCTGAAAGGAGAAGACATCGTCAGATTTATCAAGGCACAGAGACCCAGATGGATGGGACATATAGAAAGGAGAAATCCAGAGGCCTTCATCAAGAAAATTTCCAAATGGAGACCTGTATCAGGCAGACCACGAGGAAGACCCAAAACTAGATGGGAGAACCAGATTGTCGAGGACTTTAAGAAGATGGGAGTCAGAGAATGGGTAACCATAAGCAAAAACAGGAACGAATGGAGAAAAATTGTAGAAGATGCCAAGTCACACAACCAATTGTAGAACCAAAATATTAATGCGGATTAATTCACCGCGACAAACGAACCGGAAGAGCCCAAATAGGGCGGCAGTCACTCCGCTAGGAGTGTGGATGCAATGATGATTAATATCAAACAAAGTAACAACTGAAGAAGATATAAAAAATAGACTAGGACAAACAAGAGACTGCAAACGATAATTGAACCCGGTACTATGTGATGAGAACATCAGCGTAAAAACAAATAGAAGAACATATAATACCATGACGTATAAGAAGTATTCTCACTTATCTATGGGTGTGAAAAGAAGACAATAAATAAGAAAAGAAAAAACAAAATAAGAGCAACAGAGATGGAATTCCTAAAGAGAAGCTGCAGCGTAACAATAAGAGATAGAATAAATAATATGGAGATAAAGAGAAGAATAGAAGTCAATTCAGACATAATAGACTACATCGAACACAAGAGATTAACCAGGTACGGACATGTCAGAAGAGCAGACCAAAATCTTTGGATAAACAGAATAACAAAGTGGAGCTCGATAGGAAGAAGGAAGAGAGGCAGATCCCAAAGATCCTTCAGCGATGAAGCAATGAAGAGAAGAAATCTACAGGAAAGGGACTGGAAAGACAAAAGAGTTGGAGAGAACGGTTGAGTAAAGAATACATACATACATAATCGGTTGCCTCTTTTACCATTAGGTGTCGAGGATTCGTCCTTTATATAATACTCTCTGCAAATTTACGCCACTTCTTCCTATCTGCTGCTAAAACTTTTGCTTCTTGCCACGATGTTCCTCTTTTCTTGAGTATTTCGTTTACACTAGTGTTCCAGCTTTTCCTTGGTCTGCCCCTTCTGCTCTTACCCACTGCTTTGGCCTCCCATGTCATTTTTAACTTGTCTCTCACCACTCATTCTTATCATGTGTCCAGCCCATTTTAACTTATTTTCTTCAACTTTTTCGTTGAGCGATTTTACCTGTAATTCATGTCTTATATCTTCGTTTCTCCTTTTGTCTAATCTTCTTGCTCCCACCACTTTTCTTAAGTATCTCATTTCTTGAGTAAAGAAATACAGTGAAAACTGTGGAAATCCTTAGTAGGTATATAAATATAATAAATTCTGGCTTCAGACAGTCTTTTGGTATTTCTCCTTGTAATAATATATAGTAGTATTATTATTTTACACAAATCGCTTTACACTAATGTGTATGATAAATGGTTGTCTCTTGATTGACGTCAATTTTTATATCTAGGTTGTAGCTAGGTAATATATTTATTGCTCGAACTCGTATGTCGTTAAAAATCAATCAGGCTTGCCACTCGAGAAACACCAAATAACACATTTTTAACAAATAATGTATGAAAGTGTGCGCGTTCGTTCTACCGATAATAAACATTCTTATTCGTTTCAAATCGAAATAATATTTACCTATAAACTCTTTTCATGTAAACTGTATAAACATGGATAAATAAATGATGTTAGGTTTACAGCAATGCTAGTCATTTGTGAGGAATCGGTCGAGTAAATATAAGTTATTGCCGGCCATTAGATTATTGTATATTATTATAGAAGGGACATTATTTTTTATTAACTTTAGCGACAGTGATTTTAATAAACTCTAAGTGAGAAAAATGTGACTAGACTGCTAATAAAATAGCTATATTTATTTATTTAGCGTATGGACTTTTACAGTACGATAAATACACACATATTAGTACATTGTTTACCGGGTAGGAAAAGCTTAACATTCCTGGACGACTGTGAAGATTGCTAAGTCGAGGCGCAAGCCGAGATTTAGCAACACAGAGTCCAGGAATGTGGCTTTTCCTACGAGGTAAACATACTATTTTTCCGCAAATCGTTTAAAATTCGACAGATATTGATTGATTTAAAAAAAACGCGATAATTTTATTCCCAAATAAATGGTGCTTTGAAATTCCTAATAAAATTACTTGGGTTACTATGGTTACTATGTTTTCTATCATTTATGTAGAACACTAACAACTGTACGGAAATATCATTTCCTTACAGTAAGGAAATGACATTTCCTTACAGTAAGGAAGTCCAGGGCCCGGATTACGTACACTCGATACGCATCGTATCCGCCATGTTTTCCCATAGCGCCTTACGGGAAAACATGGCGGATACGATGCGTATCGAGTGTACGTAATCCCTATGCTGACTTTTTCTTCAAGAAATTTTGACAGGAATGTCAAAATTTCCTGGCGATTTGCGGAAAAATATATTATTCAAACCTTAAAATATAATGAATGAACCTAAATATTAATGTCCAATTTACATAGCCATTCATTTGCTTCTGGGGAACATTCCACAAATTAGGCATCCACGATTTAGGCAGTCTGAAACACAATGGATTATTAGTCCAGGGCACATCTGTTTTGAGATGGACGTTGAGAGGTGACTCATATTTTTTTTGCAGCAATTTCTTGGAAATATCTCATATAATAATAATTAAGTTATCCTCCCACTCAAAAAGGTCCGGAACATTGCTTAAATAGTCAAAATGTCAAAAAATGAAGGAAAAATTCGATTTTTTTCTTCGTTTTTTGATTATAATTCTAAAGCTATTCACTTCCGAGAAAAGTTGCACTAACATAAAAGTTGTTTAATTAAATTTACTACAATATAAGATCGGTTAAAAATCTTAAAAATTGTCACCCTTGTTTCAAAATAGCAATAATTGCGAAAAATACATAAAAAACAAGTATTCGCATTTTACGTTTTTCAACCGTTTATGCTACACTTAGAACCTTCATATTTTACCCAGAAAGACTTTATTAGATAATAAAACAATACTGTAAATTTCATTAAAATCGGTTCAATAGAATTTGCAAAATAAATTTTGCAATCCAGCTTTCGCAAACAAAATTCATTATTTCAAAATGTTGCAGGACTTGTAGCAGTTATATACTGCTTCTTTAAAATTCCTTTAATAATTTCCTTCGAAACGTCAATGCCTCTTGGTTTTATAGCCGAAATAGAAAATACAGCGGACAAAGGTACTCGCTTGACGGTAAGTTAGTCGTAGATCAGAAACAATAACTAGGTTTCTATTTTCGGCAAGTAATAAGCCGGTAAGGCGTAGTTTATAATAAAACTGATATTTATTTAATTATTGTAGATCCTCATCTCGAACATTTAATCGGTATTAAAGTTTTACTGGTATATTTAGTTCATTGTTGATATGTAGTATGTTCGATTTTACGGGATTCTTTCCAGCCCAAATTCGTTCACCAAAAACAATCTACGTGTGTTATTAGTTTCTGATCTACGACTAACTTACGGACCGGGACCGTCTCCGTCAAGCGAGTACCTTTGTCCGCTGTATTTTCTATTTCGCCTATAAAACCAAGAGGCATTGGCGTTTCGAAGGAAATTATTAAAGGAATTTTAAAGAAGCAGTATATAACTGCTACAGACTGAAAATAAAGCAGATAGCAAGTTTAATGTTTTTTTACGTAGAGAAGAATACTGTACCTTTTATTTGCAAAATTAAAATCGGTTAACTACCATAGCGTCAGGAATTTTTTTAAATAAATATTAATTTTTGGTGCTACGCGCAGGACAGCGGTGTTCGATTCACACAAGTTGTTTTCCACCAAAATTTCTTCCAATCTTTATCTAATATATCATTTTCTTACTTTATATTTTGTTATATATTAATATTTTAATTCCACAAAATCAAACTAATTTGATTATTGTTTGTGAAATATTATTTAAACAATTGCATATGTTTAAAAATAATAAACTTTTATTCTCTAAATTAAAATATATGAACAAATAAAGTTTTTGCTAAAAAAATGTTATTTCAAAGGACACAGTATGTGTTTTTATTTTACAATAAACAAATTTGTTTATATTGATATCGAAACGTATTAACAATTAAAATTTATCAATCATTATCAAAGGTCATTGGAATGCCCAATCAGAGCAAACGCATCCGCTGTCCTGCGAGTAGCATCAAAAATTAATGTTTATTTAAAACAATTCCTGACGCCGTGGTGGTTAACCGATTTATATTTTGTAAATTGCAAATAAAAGGTACAGTATTCTTCTATATGTAAAAAAAAATTCAACTTGCTGTCTGCTTAATTTTCAGTCCTACAATATTTTGAAAAAATGATTTTTTTTGCGAAAGCTGGATTGCAAAATTTATTTTGCAAAATTTATAAAACCGATTTTAATTAAATTTACAGTATTCTTTTATTGTATTATAAAGTTTTTCTGGGTGAAATATCAAGGTGCAAATACTTGTTTTTTATGGATTTTGCTATTTTGCAACAAGGTCGACAATTTTTAAAATTTGTAACTAATTCCATATTGTAGGAAAATTTAATTATGTAACTTTTATGTCATTGCAACTTTTCTAGGTAATAAATACTTTTAAAGTTATAATCCAAAAAAAAAATAAAAAAATTTAATTTTTCCTCCATTTTTTGACATTTTGATTATTTAAACAATGTTCCGGACCGTTTTGAGTGGGAGGATAACTCAAATACATATTATTATATAAATTATTTTTAAGCAATTTCTGTAAAAAAAATATGAGTCACCTCTCAACAACCAAATGTACTAATATTTTTACAGATGTGCCCTGGTCTATATTATGGTCGCACTGTGGACTTTCCGCACGGCCTCATTTGCACAGAGAATCAGCACATTTACTATGTCCGGTACGTATGCGATTTAGCCTCGCTGAGTTGGACCAGGGCAGATTTGATCCGATTAAACCTTGAGTAGGGGTGAACATCTGAATATAGTCCGCTGCTATTGATGGCAACCATCTTGTTGACCATTGCCTATGTATATCATAGGAATGACCAATTTTTCGGGCAGATCTGATTGGAGGATTTTTAGATCTCTAGATGTCTGATATGCCTTGATGGATTGGTAAAATTGCTAATTGCATGTCAAAAATGGGCAGTAAGTTTCTCTTAAAACCCAAAAGTCTCTTAAATTTCATTGTCATAACTCAACCAGTCTTAGAGCAATGAATAAATTGGCAATTTGATATAAAAATTTCAACACCCCCTATCTTGGAAACGATAAATTTGCGGACATACATTTATCGAGAAAACTGTCATTTTTTTGTCATGTACATCGAATTACTCCCTTAAAGTTTTTCATACTTATTTACTATATTGTAAATATATTGTTGTTACTATAGACTTCATTTTTGGTCTTAAACTGGTATTATAAATTTTATAAACCCAGTTGATTTTATATACACATTTTCATTTTACGTTTGATTTACGTTTTTAATTTAAGCCAAACTCTGCAGGATGTTTTAAGCAGTTCGACAAAAAACAGGAGGAATACACATTTAAATTTGATTTATGCTGACTCTTCGGTATAAGGTTAATTACTCTAGTTTTAAATTCTTTTTAAAAAACATTTTAATAAATCGTTACCGATGAAGAGTATATACATTGAAAAAGAAACTATGAAAAAATGCTATGTGGAATGTATTTCAAAAATTAAGCGGGCTTTACCGGGTAATTTTTTGTATTAGCGTAGATGGAACGGCACATGTATGCGGTAGCTATGTAGCTAATTTGATTACTGGAATTATTTTTGAACTAAAAACTTTGCGTGAATACCTTTTAGTGGCCGTTAAAGAATTGAAAAAAAAAACAATTTAAGTATTAATAGATTTATATAAGATAGTTTAACAAATCTATTTTTTCTCAATCCTGTACCATTGAATAAAATAGTTTTAATGCTATCAGAAGCTGCGGCATATATATGTTAAAGTCTGCTGTTTTGAGCAGAAAATTTAGGATCAGAAAATAGTTTTGTATTTCCCGAGTGACACTTTGACAGTTTTAATTTCACGAGCCGAAGGCGAGTGACATTATGTCAAAGTGTCACGAGAGCGAAAATTCTATATTAATTTCAGAGGTCGAGTGAAATTTGTTGCGATTATTTCATGAATAAAACTGTTCAAAACCAAAATTTTATTGTAATTTATTTATGTAAGTATCATTAAACACACAGTTTTTATAAATATTTGACGATTGAAAGTCATCACTTTTATAATTTTTAAAACATTAATTGTCATTAATGTCACTGAATGTATTTTTTCGTAGCAACGAAGGGCATCTGACGTAATATTCTTAACGACGGGAGATTATCAAAAATTATCGATTTAATTCAGATTTCTGTAGCTTTCTATTGGTCAGAATCTCCTATGAATGAAATAATCGCGTTAATTTCATTAAAACATGAACACAATAAGATATATTTGAAATAAATTAGTAAATAATATCTAAATATTAGTTCATTGCATGTATTATAATTACTTTAAGGCCATATTAACATATCTAAATTAACACGCGTGTGGAAAAGTAAAACGCGTGCGGAAAAGTAAAACGCGTGCGGAAAAGTAACACGCGTGCAAAAAAGTAAAACTTTCTAAACTAAAATGCGTGCGCGAAAGTAGACATTTTTGCACGCTCGTAGAAAAAATAACTATTTTGACACAGTTTTTTCACTCCAGTTCCAGAGGTGTGCCTTTGATAGTACTGAAATAGCATGTAATTAAGCAGAGTAAAATATGTGAAAACTGTAGTAGTCTAAGATCCGAATATAGGTCGATCTGCACCATCTGCTTGCCGGATGAAACATTGTTTTTATTAAATTTGATACATAGACAAATATTTCTACCATGGGTTACCTATCATAATCGTGTCATAGCTATCCTTAAGGGAGGCCGTAGTGGTTGAAATCAATATTTCATACACATTTTTTTAAAGCATGATAGAATTGTTTTATTTTTAAACTAAATAGGCATATTCAGTACAATTCATAGATTATTCCAGAAAAAATTTAAAAAAATATATTGAAACAAGCCAACGGCGGTAAATTTTTGAAGACACCTCTAAATATAATAAATTTTGCGGTGGACATCACAACTCATCATTAGCTCATGGTAAACAAAAAATTCAAAAATATTTTATTAGCTTCTGAGTTTTCGAGGTAAGGCTGTCGATTTTTTTAGTTTTACCGATTTTTGGATTTTTGATATCACTTAGAAGTCAAAACAACTATTTTTTTTACAAAAAAGGGTGAAAATCAAAATATTTATTATTGTTAAACAAAAAATAAGCATAAAACAAAAAATATCTCGACAGCGTTACCTCAAAGAATGCCTAAAGAAATATATACAAAATTCCAGGTGGGTCGGTCAAATAGTTTTTGAGTTACAATATCAGCCTTTGAAAAAAGCAGTTTTGAGGAAAAAGCGTTTAAAGTATTGTTAACTTTTATTTTCAATTTCATTTTTGTCTCTCAAATCGTAAAATGATGCACACCGGAATATTTTTTGAATCGCGGAGTAATTTACAAAAGAAAATGAGAACAGCTGTTGGCCATTGTTAATTACGTTCGACTCGTTTTGCAGCAAGCTCACGTCAGCGCGCTTGAGCGTAGTGAGAAACGGTTGTTCTCATTTTCGATTGTATATTACTCCGCGATTCAAGAACATATTCCGGTGTGCATCACTTTACAATTTGACAGGCAAAAAGAATTAAAAATAAAAGTTGACAATACTTTAAACGCGTTTTTCTCAAAACTGCTTTTTTCAAAGGCTGTAGACATTGCAACTCAAATCTACTTGAGCAACCCACCTGGAATTTCATATATTATATTTTCTTTAGACATTATCTTAGGTAACGCTGTCGACATATTTTTTGTTTTATGCTTATTTTTTGTTTAACAATAATAAATATGTAGATGTTGACACGATTTTGATAGGCAACCCATGCTAGAAATATTTTGTCTATTTATGAAATTTAATAAAAACAATGTTTCATCCGGCAAGGAGATGGGTACAGTTCGACCTATATTCGGATCCCGTACTATAGGGTTTCCTAGGAACATCTGCGTGAAAATTGCGTTTTATTTTGTAAAATAAAGTAAAATGTTCTACGGCGATTTTCTTTCTTATGTTATTTTACGAATCGATAGAGTATTGATTCATTTTTAAAGATCTTGGCATAAGGGCTTCTGGTACTTTAAGGATGTTAATTATGACCTAAATATGTTATATAGGTCAGTGTCGATGATTTTCTCCTTCATGTTACTTAAAAGTTTGTTAGTTTTCACGATAAGGAACTTACAAAAAAAGCATGAAAATATTAAAAATTCTATTTTCAAAAAAATTCAACCCATGACATTTTCAGTACACAAAAAGGTATAAGGGATAAAATCGTGGTTGAATTTCGTATATGAAACCCAATAGGATTGGATCTCGCGTACCAAAAAAAGTTTATTAATAGCAAACTTAAAATTTGTTACTAGCTTAACGGTATCTAGTCGGACAAATTTTGATGTACGGGAACACTGGAAGAGGGGAAGTTTTAATTGTGGAACAGGTTACAGGTTTCGAACATCAGACTACGAAAACGTCCGACGTATTTTGTCGGTCAGAACTTCCAATTGATTTGTTACCCTTTCAATATACTCTCGTGCAAAAACGGTACTGCTATTTACTACCAATATAATCCCTGTCATTTGACATGTTCTACGTTTCGGACTTATTAAAATTTTCAGCATATTTGTCGGACAAACATTTTTTCATATATTATATAAAGTTTTCTATTGAATAAACTTAAAAACAACCTGCTTATTTTCACAATCATAAACTTGTCAGGATGACAGGTTCCATATTCCACAATTAAAATCACATTTCACAATTAAAACTTCCCCTGTTTCAGTGTTCCCGTACATCAAAGTTTGTCCGACTAGACACCGTTAAGCTATTTACAAATTTTCAGCTTGCTATTAATCAACTTTTTTTGGTACGCGGGATCCAGGCCTACAAAGGTCTATATACACAGGTAGTATGTTTAAAATTATACCTGCAAATTGTTTGATAAAGGAGTGTGTACAGTGTACATATTATCTACTAAAGGAATGTTTTGATATTAATTGTTTGGTGTCCTTTATTACCGTTGCGACGCATTTATTATAGTTGGCTGTTTTGTTAAATAACTATTATTAGGTATAATTTTACTGAAATACAACCTAAATTTGTTTGCATAAATAAATACGCAAATTCAATCGTGTGCTGATAATTATTTATCAATTGTCTATTTTTAGGTTATCGAAACACTTGCACACTCCCTTGACACGGTTTATTTATTTTAGAATGCAACAACAGGAGCTGTAAACATATGCTTAGGTATTTGTTATTGAAATTAAAAACTAATTAAAATGGTAATTGGACATAGCATAAAATTAAAAAAGAATATGAAAAATTCCAAATACGAACTTATATTATAGGGCAGTAAATGAGGTTATTGCTCAGAATTCCATCCTACTGCATAGATTTACTTGATATTTTAACAATAAGTAGATAATAGCTCAAGAAACAAAGTCAACCCTATGGCGATATGCACTTTTATTTTGGTGTGGTTCCCACCCCAACTCGAGGGTATAACATTTTTTGGTTAAAATAACCACGGAAGTGGCTAGATAACCTAATTCTAAGCAAAAACTGTTTAATATTTTTTTTGAAAACTCAATAATTTTAGAGGTATTTGTGGTTAAAAATTCGCCGTTTTCATTGAAAAATGACCTTTTCGGGCGGTTTTTTGCAACTACCTAAAAATCTATGTATCTAACGAAAAAAAACTATACAAAATATTTTTCCAGCTTATAAAAAAAACAAAGAGATTCGTTACTTCATGTGTCTTCTAGTTATGATACAAAAAGGGATATGGTAGGTGAGAAGAGTTTGTTTTTTTGGTGCATGCTGAAATCGGTGTATGCAACTTGAAATAAAAGAGAAACGGTCGATTTTAGTTGTATAATGCCACCAATACCTTTTGTAGTGATTGAAAAGACCTTTAGAATGAGCAACATTAAATGTGGATTACATTCAAAGTAAGCGAGATATGCTGCAAAAAAAAATTGATGACTAATGGAATTTAAAAAAAAATGTGATGTACATTTAACCCCTCATCCATCATAATTTAAATGCATCGATTTCCTTCTACAATACTTTTTATTATAGTGCTATTTCTATGTTCAAAAAGTTGGACGGGTTTAAAAAAAATAAGATCAAATTATATGGCGCATTTTTTAATTTTCTTAAGAATCTTCCTTTTTCTCCATGTAACTCGAAAATGATAAGAGATACGAAAAAAAGGTACCACACAAAAATGTAGGATTTTATTGAATAAAAATTTTATTTTTCATTATTGTATCTCTTATCATTTTCAAGTTACATGTAGAAAAAGAAGATTTTTAAGGAAATCTAAACATGCACTCTATAAATTGATCTTATTTTTTTTTCAAAACCATTCTTTTTAAACCCATTCAACTTTTTGAACCCGTCCATAATACTATAATAAAAGGTATTGTAGAAGTAAAATGATGCATTAAAATTCTGGTGGATGAGAGGTGAAATATACTCCTCATTTTTTCCTAAAATACATTAACCATCAATTTTTTTTGCAGCATTTCTCGCTTAGTGTAAAATGCAATATAGGGGAGAGTTGGACAAAACGGGATACCATTCTTGTTTATTTTTATTACGGAAAAAATGTTAAAGAAATTATTATATTATTATTTTTTTTAGGTATAACATTTATTGAATCACACAAAATACATATTTTTAGCTATTTTTAATGACTGGAAAATAGTAAAAAAAATATTTATTGAAGTCCTGCACATCCCGTTTTAGCATACCACGGTTGGGTAAAACGGGATAGGTTCTCAATATTTAATTTTTTGCATAAAATTACCTAAAAAGTATATTTAAGTAGATATAAGACTGTAAAGCAAAATTTACCTTTGAAAAAACAATATCTTCAGTAGTCAGAAACTTAAAAATTGGCCTTTTTTATGTTTTATTGCAAAATGGGAAATACGACCTTTTATTTAGGACTAGGTACGTATATCAGAACAAAAGTCACATAAAAATATGTTGTTCTTTTCTGCAGTATGAGAACACGCTTTATCGCTATTTAAAAAGTTAATAGGCCGACAAATAAATAGTTGGATAAAACGGGACATAAAAAACTGTATCCCATTTTATGCAACTTATAAGTGTCCCGTTTTGTCCAACTCAGACATTTTTCAAAACAAAAATGGCTGCTGTCTAAACGTGAAAGTAAAATTAGATAGACTACGCATGAGAGTATTCGTTAATGAGTGCTTAATTAAATATAATAGTCACCGGAATTATATGTTTAGATATGTAGGCAATATAATGTAGAAAATAACGTAGTTAAAAGTAAAAAGTACCAAAAAAATAGAGTCAAACAATTCTAAACACAACAACTTTTCATCAAATAATAGCATCCAGGTAAAACGAACATAGAATGTTAAAATGACGACTGAGAACAAGTTTTCGTCGTTGTCCGATTGATAGCAGCACTAGTTGGGTCTCGAGGCTAGGTATCCCGTTTTATCCGACTATCCCGTTTTATCCAACTCTCCCCTACCTTTAATATTGCTCATTTTATTTTGCTTCAGTTTGTCTGTTATTTCAAGTTGAGTACAACGATTTGTGCATGCACTAAAAAAACAAACTATTTTCACCTACCATATCTTTTTTTATATTATAACTAGAAGATTTATGAAGAAACTAGTCTCTTTTTTTATAAGCTACAAAAATGTTTTATACAGTTTTTTTAGTTAGATGCATAGTTTTTAAGATATTTGCAAAAAACCGTTCCAAAAGATGTTATGTTTCAATGAAAATGGCCAATTTTCAACCACGAATAACTCAAAAAAGATTGAGTTTTCAAAAAAAATTATAGAACAGTTTTTCTATCTATCAATCAGTTTTAAAACGTCTTGCGATGTTGTCCGATGCCTAATTTCCATGACACTCTATCATCCCATTGGCCCTCTCTAAAATCCCTTGCGCTCATCGCCTTCGTTACTCCCTTTCTCCAAGATTTCTTGGGTCTTCCTCTCTTTCTGCGGTTTGGTGGTACCCATTGCATAATTATTTTAGGGAGTCTTGAGTTATCCATCCTCTGGACGTGTCCGTACCATATCAGCTGTTTTCTTTCTATGTCTGTTGTTAGAGAGCCGTCAACCCCCATTCGCTGTCTTATCTCATCATTACGTATTCTCTCTCTGCGTGACACTCCTACTGATCTTCTAAAAGCGTCCATTTCTACTGCCTCCAGTTTTCTTCTGTTGTTTTCGGTTATCCGCCAAGTTTCTGCTCCGTACAATAGACGGCTTTTAATAAGAGATTCGTAGATATTGTGTTTTCTTCTTTTTCCTATTTCATGATTCCACAGTACGCTGTTTAGACAACCTATTGTTTTTCTGGATTGTGTTATTCTTCTCTTTATTTCTTCATCATCTTTCCCCGTTGTGTCAAAAACGATTCCTAGATATGTGTAATGGTCGCAGGGCATGATGATTTCATTATTTTCTAATGTGATGTTCGATAGTTCGGTACCTATTGGCTGGTATTTTGTTTTTTCTGTATTAATTTCTAGTCCCCACTTTCTATATTCTTCTTGTAATTTCCTTGCCATGTACTCTAAATCATCTTTATCGTTTGCTATAACAACCTGGTCATCAGCAAACTGCAATGTATATAAGCAAATCTCTCCAAGGTCTACGCCCATGCCTCTGCATTTTCGTTTCCACTCTTTCAATGCTTTTGCAACATATATTTTAAATAAGGTCGGTGATACACAACACCCCTGACGTAGACCTTTATTAACCAGGAAGCTTTGCGATAATCTGTTTCCAGTTTTATTTGTGATGTTGACCCTTCATACAAATTTCTTAAGGCTTTTATTAAGCTGACACTAATATTCGTCTGTCGTAACACGTTCCAGAGTTTGTTTACAGGAACTGTATCGTACGCCTTCTGCAAGGCAATAAACATGAGGTGGGTTTCTTGATTTGTGCTTAATTTTTTTTCTATTAGTTGTTTGAGGCAGAAGATATTATCAGTACAGCTTCTTCCTGTTCGAAAACCGGAATGTTCTTCTTCCTCTTGGTCTTTGTACCCCTTCTCAATGCGGTCTCTAATTATTCGTCCATACGAACGGCTGAATGTACTAGTTACTGATATCCCTCTATAGTTTTCACATTTAAGCTTATCTCCTTTCTTATGGATCGACGAAATATAAGCAATTTTCCACTCGTCGGGTACGGGAGAACCATTTATAAATTGATTTATGCACCAAGTGACGGTTTCAAACAATTTTTGTGATCCACATTTTATTAGTTCGGCTGGGATATCCCCTGGTCCTGGAGACCTACCGTTTTTCAGTTCTTTTATAGCTTTTCTAATTTCTGTCACTTGTATCGTTATATCTTCTCCTTCAATGTTAACCTCTGTTGGTGATTGAGTTAAGTATTCGTCCCTATTTTCTGTCAGTAGTTCCCCATAGTACTTTTCCCATTTTTGTGTGGATTTAATTGAATGTTTGTGCTCTTCCTTTCGTTAGTTCTTATTTTATTGAGGAACTTCCATGTTTCTGTACATTTTCTGCCTCCCAGGTAGGTATTAATTTCCTGACACTTCTTATCCCACATTTCTCTTTTTGCTTTTACTGTTGTTCTTCTTGTTATTCTTTTGAGTTCCAGGTATTCATCTCTATCTTTTTGTTGTTTACTGCTCAGCCATCTGATATACGCTTGTTTTTTCTCTTCTACGAGTGCTTCTATTTCTTTGTTCCATCATAGTTTTTCACTTTGTCTTTGAGTGTTTAAGCCGAGTGCTTCTTCTGCAGCTTTTTTAACGCTAACGACTACGTTTATATATACCTCCTCTACTGTTGATGTTTCAGTTATATTCATTAGTTTGCCATCCAGTCTTTGTTGATATAGTATTCTTGTACTCTTTTGGGTCAAACTATCCAAATTATAACTTCTTTTTTCCAAAGTTTCTTCTTGTTGGGGTTGACAATTTGTTTGATTATGTGTTATTTTATATCTAAAGGGACAGGTTACTTTTGATTTTACGACATAATGATCTGAACCACATGTTATTCCTCTGTATGCTCTTGTGTCCTGTACTTGCATATTAGTATTTTGTTTTATGATGACATAGTCTATAATTGATTTTAAATTTCTTGTAGTTTGGGTCCAGGTGTACTTGTGTACATCTCTATGTTTAAAAAATCCATTGGTTACTTTTAATTGATGGTTTTCACATATTTCAGTTTTTAGTTACAATTAAGTTCTCTAGCCACTTCCGTGGTTATTTTAACCAAGAAAATTTCTACCATCGAGAAGGGGTAGGAACCACCCCCAAGATAAAAGCACATATCGGCATAGGGTAGACTTTAAATTAGGAGATAAATAGAGGCTATTCCCAAAATTTCATTAAAATCCATGCAGTAGGATATAATTCGGAGGTAATATTCTATTTTTGCTTCCATTGACTGGCGTATTACTTATAAATTACTTATAGATACTCAATAAATTGTTTCCCGTGATGAGTAGTTGTTCACCCGGCACCTGCCACGTGGCTTTGCAAGGCATCAACTGCCACGTGGGGTGCTCACAGCACCCCTTAAAAATTTTCTGTGATCTACTTGTTTATAAACAAAATAATGTGTTGAGTTACACAAGAACATAAAAAAAAACATGTTTTATTAACTTATTAGCTACTAATATATTATAGAAGTTAAAAAATAAAATTAAAAAGGTGTTATAAGCAAATTAGCAAGTACCAACCCATAATAAATGAAGTGATGTAAAATATCTAAGAAAATTAAAATTTATTGAGTATAGAGAATATATTAATAATTTAGATCAGTTATTACAATAAAAAAAATGTAAATCTGACCTGTTTATCAAAAACATAAAAAAATTTTACTGCCAGATGATGACACCCCAATTAGAATTTAGAGCTACAATTTCAGAATGACACTAAATAACCACTTCAAACACAAACAGATCTATGCTATATAATATTATTGAAAGCTACTATGACGCACAGGACGGTTAACAAATTTGAAATACCAAATATTTGATGAAAATGTGTTATGGGGTGCTGGTAGCACCCCACGTGGCAGGTGCCGGGTTAAAAAAATAAATTTTTGTAAAAATTAATGTGTTTTTTTAGTCTAAGTTTTATTTATGGAAATTAAAAATAAATAGTTCAGCGCGATCTCTCTCTCTCTCTCTCTCTCTCTCTCTCTCTCTCTCTCTCTCTCTCTCTCTCTCTCTCTCTCTCTCTCTCTCTCTCTCTCTCTCTCTCTCTTTCTCCAATGGCACTACCGCCCAAATCGGCCTCCTCGGAACTACAAACACCTCTACGACGTTGTAAGTGTTTGATTTTACATTTAGTTTACTCCCAAAATTAAAAAGGAAACTCTGATTTTATACGAATGTTATTTTAAAACATAAAGATGTACCTATCCTAGATATGTTATTGACTAACTAATTGTGGTATTTTCTTTCTATTCATTTCCACTTTTAATATGGATAACCGATCATACTACAATCTGCCGAGGAATTTGAAACGCAATTGGTTTCATTTAACATAATTATGATTTTTTACTTGGTTAGATTTTTTTAATTTTCTTTTAAATAACGGTTTGCCATATCCTCTACTGTTAAGGAAATAACTCAGGTAAATTACTAACTTTTAGATCCGCTAAGGGTAAGGGTTCGGAATTAATTGGTTTTAGTTTATCAACATCTACGTTATTTTTCCGGTTTCCCTACCTAAATTAATTTTCGTACCTAACTCTGTCCTTTCCATTTAAATTGGCTTTATACAACAATTAAAAGTGATCCTCTTGGGTAACTTTTACCCATTATATTTTCCAACTTCAATTTCATAATTTTGTTTAATAGGGACTAATTTACTAGAAAAATTTAGCATTCAAAAATTTGTTGGGCATTGACCTTTAAATTTTCGGCGGATTTTATTTATTTTCTATCACGAGAAGGAGTAGGGTACGTTTAAAAATGTTTGCATTTTATCTGAACATAAATCACTAATTTATTTATTTAATTTATTTATCCATTTTTCTTGAAAAGGGTGTCTCAATAAATGGTCATAAAATAAACAACCTACGTCTCGCAGATGATACAGCCGCAGCGATACATCTGGCAGATGCAAATAGTCAAGCACAGCTGATTACCCTCTAACCGTCTGTAGATGGTGTTCACTTTTTTCTAGTTAAATTCAGAATTGTCAATATCTACGGCTTAAATAGCATTGTTTGTTTTTAAATGATCTAATGTCTTAAATATGATGAAAAGAAAATTAAAAATTTGCGTAGAACATCTGACGTTTTTTTAGATATTCTACGATTCATCAAGGAAAAGTAATTGTGGGGAGGCTACAGTTTATAAAAAATTACGTATTAACGTCATTTTTAATTTTTGGTATTATTTTAAAAATAAAAAAAAAACAATTAAACTGTTTAAAATATATTTATTTCGTTGAAATCATAATACTTAATAGAAGCATAACTTCTTACGAGCGTACAAAGTACACACACTCTTTTTTTAATAAATGTTTTTTCTTTATTTTTTATGCTTCATTTTTTTCTCTACTGTGTCAACTATTTTAGCATATACATCAATTTGAATCACTTTAAAACAACAATATATTTTCGTTTAACCGATTGCTATTGTTTCCGTTATCACTTTCTCGAAATCCAATTTAGGAAATTTATTTTGTAACGACCTGATAAAAATCCCAGAAATGATAATAAATAGGCATCACATAATGGGACTCTTCGCAATCACCTGATAAAGTCTACTTCGTAATAAATTTGCGTGTTTTACTTGTGATTATAGTCTTAATTTTGGGGTTAATGGCGCGCTAACATGTAACAAAAGCTTTCCAAAATCTAATCTTGGCTTGGAATTGCTACATGTGATAATAAAACGAAACTTAAAATAACCACAAAATAATGCCCAAAATACTACACTTCTTCAAGAAATTAACGCACCATCTTAATAATGGGTGTTTTTTGATGTCTTGAATTTCCTAAACCTGTTGTCCGATTTAAGTGATTTTTTGAATATGTTATAGCCTTTATCTTTAACAATATCGCTGTAATAATACTGTTGCTAAGACAGGTAAATACCGTGTGTACCAATCAAACTGTGATCTTTTCTCAAAGTTCGCGCTACCCTGTGGAATATTCTAGCATTTATAAAATACAGTGGAACCCCAATAAGTCGGCCCCCGATAACCCGGAAGTCCGGCTAACCCGGACCGATTTTTATCAGACAAACATTACAACAATAAAAATGTATGTCCTTTATGCTGGATTTTCCAATTTCTTTTCAACATCTTAAAATATTTTCTTTTATCTTTCCTTATAAACATATTGTTCCAATACTATAATATCTTATATTTTTCAGGCTAATTTTATTTATCATAATAAACTTTCTTCGTAAAAATTTGTCGCTTTAGCGAATTCCTATGTAGTTCATTCGTTTCAATTTTCAATGTCAAACACATTATACAATAATAGATCATGCGTATTTGTGTAATTTGATACATAATATACCTTAGTAAAAATGTGTTATCGAAACCAACAGGCATCTGTAGTATCCTTTATTTACTTGAAACTGTCTTAGCATTGTTTAGAAAAAACTATTAAAAAATTATTTTTCAAACAATGGGCTTAGTCTTCACTCTTATTAAATAACCTAAGTTCGTTCTCGTTGCGAGACGGTATTGCGTGTAGTAAAGTCGCATTGTTCGTTCCGTTCTGTAATCGTTCGTAAATATATTCAGATTTTGTGTTTCCGTGATTTTTTGTCTACGTAATGGCAATAAAACTTAAAATGTTGTTTTTGTTTCAAAATGATAACAAAAGACAGTTTGGACAATCGGTGCAAAGATAAGAAAGCTAAAAATGAGACTCTCGACGACGCTTTGTATGTGTGGAACGCGAACGTGGTTTACAAGTGTCTGTGTGCCAATTATAACGGAGTTTATCTGTAAGCATACCATATTTTAATAATTTTTACCATTTTCTCCGGCTAACCCGAATTTTCGATAACCCGGATCGGCCGCAGTCCCGATTAATCCGAGTTAACGGGGTTCCACTGTACACACACTGAAATTAAAGCCCAACTATAGCCTCATGTTTTCTTAACATTCTGTTTTTTTATTCATTCGCTTATGTTGAATAATAAAAAAGTTAGGTACTTCAACAACTAGTCTTGTTTTTGGTCAATACAGGATGTTTTTAAATAGGTATGGCTAACTTTAAGGGGTAATTCTGCATTAAAATATAATGACAGTTTGATTTATAAACGTACGTCCAAAAATGCTTCGTTTTCGAGATAGGGGGTGTTGAAATTTTTCTTACAAACTGACGATTTATTTATTGTTCCAAAATCTGTTAAGATATGCAAATTAATGAAATTTGGTGGGTTTTAAGAGGTAGATATTGCGCATTTTTGACATAGTGACAGTTGTAGCTTTTTCTATTCTTTCCTGGATGTTTGCTTTCTTGGATGTAACCATATGGACAATGGAACACCAATTAACAACATTAGGTAGGTGGGTTATTGCTATATTGATAAAACAATAATGTCTTTTATAAAAAAAGATAGTCGTAATTCTCTACAAAAGTTTTTCAAGAATTTTCCCTTTAACTGTCAACCTTTAATCATTATTTTGTGATAATTTTGAAACCGTCATAAACTTTATTTTCTTTGGATGTTCCAAATATACTGCATCTGTAGGTATACAGGAGAATGCTGAAAATATCATCGATTGATCATATAACAAAATAATGGAAGTGATAGGAAGAATGGACCACAAAGAATAAGACCTAACCGTATGGTAGAAAATTATGAGTCGATAATAGTGAGGAAACACTCCATCTCATTTAAATCGAAGATATTGTGGTAACTGGCCACTTCGTTGAAGAGCTGGAATAATTTGCTATTTATTAAATCTAAATACTTGTCACTAGTCAGGTCGCTACTTATTAAAAATGAGTTTAGAAACCCATTTTGGACAATTCAATCAAAGCATCCAACATTTTTGGATCGTATTCTAACACGATCGCCGGCTATTGATTATATTCGAAATAAGATAGCTAAAAGTAACTACAACGTTAACGGGCTTTTATTATTTCATGTGGTCAATGGACATCTATATATGAAAAAACCGCGGAGTGCTACCATTTAAAGGGGTGCGTTTTTGAGAAATGGGTGAATTAGTCCCTGGGCACAAGTTACATTAGGGCGAGTTCTATGCACTTTTGGTACAAACATATCTACATAAAAATTGTTCCTGGTTAAATTTACTATCTAAATATCACTTTATAAAGTCAATGATACTTTTTTTTACAAAAATATATTCAAAAGAAAAAGCACAAAGAAACCCAAAAGAAAGAAATTTTGTTTATTGTCCTATAACTTTTGTCCACGAGGATATAAGTATAGACATTGCTTTACAGAAAACAAATCTACATATTTCTTCTTTAAAATTCTGTTTAGTAGAGATAATTAGGATTTATAATTTTCGAAATATGATTTTTCAAATTTCGCCACTCACAGCAATTTTGGGCAAGTTTCCTTGTTATTTCGCAAATATTGTTCTGTAACTATTTTCTACGTAACTTTAGGTATTTGCAATGGTACACGTAATAGGAATAGAAATCAATTACTTTTAAAATGGTCTACTGTATATCGTTGTACGACTTTTTTTAAAGAGATTATGGTTTTTCAAGGTTTTATACTTTTAACGATTTTTTATAATATAATATAAAAATAAAATAACATTATTATATAATATATTATATATTATATATTAGTTATTATATATTATATATTATATATTATATATTATATATTATATATTATATATTATATATTATATATTATATATTATATATTATATATTATATATTATATTATATATTATATAATACCTAATACAAAAAAATATTATTTTTACATTTTTTACGATTATTTTTGAAATTTGTCATTATAACTTTTTTTTCTTGTACATGAATATACTATATATTGCTCAATAAAGAGGGCTTACTTTCTGTTATTTAAAATGGTGTAACATCTATATTTAAATATGTAATGGAAACCGAGTGATTCTTTGACATTTTTTTACCTGTATTATTTAATATTATTTCTTTTACAAAAATTACATAAACATTAGTCTTAGAAAACATCACTTTAGTTAAAATTATTTAAACGTTGACATTTAAAAAATTTCTGACACCTCATGAACAACTAATTCCTATCTTCCTACAACCGCAGTTTTTTGTACATCCTTTGGTACATATTCATGCTATTTTTTCAAGCAAAGCTTGTGGTGCAGGAGCTTTGACAGTAAATATTGGAATTAATCCATATTTTGAAGTTTGCCCGACCGAGTCAAGTGGATCCAAAGTATTACCTATAAAAAATAAGCTTCAGTCATAACACACAATCACATAAAAAGTTATAATGGGGAATTTAAAAAAATAATCCTAAAATCAAAAAGCGTTGCAAGTACTTATTACATTTTGAAAAAGCATATCTTATTCAAAAATAATCCTAGAATTTTTTATAATACACCATTTTAAAGTAAACAGAATAAGCTATCTTTTTTATTATATAATATATACCTAAATGTAGAAAAAAAAGTTATAATGGGAAATTTAAAAAATAATCGTAAAAAATATAAAAACTCAATAAAAGTATAAAGCCTTGAAAAAGATAACCTCTTTAAATGAAGTCGTACAACATTATACAGTAGAATATTTTTAAAGGTAATTGATTTCTATTCCTCTTACATGTACCATTGCCTATGCGCAGCGTGAGGCTTGCGGGGGGGCCCCAATCGCTTAGGGGCCCCATCTTGTCATCTGATATTATGTAAAAATCTGTTATTGTTATATTATTTTACGTTGTGTGTTTAAAATTAAAAACGTAAATTTCTAAATAGACGTATTTGCCAAGTGAATCATCTCACAATATCTAGAAACTTAATCCCTTCCGGCCTACCGAAATTTTATGGTAACGACAATAAACTATAATGCTTTGTACGTGACTATTGAAATATTTGAGAATTGCAATTTGCCGAAATGGGGTTTCTCTTTAATCTTTACCTACATTTAGTATTTCGATACGATTATCCAGAGGCGTAACAGAGGCTCCTGCAGCATGAAGCCCCAATATGTCAAGCGCCCCATCTTGTTGTCTAATATATGTAAAAATGTGTTTTTATATATATTATTTGCATACATACGTTTTTTAAGCAGTGCAGTATTGAAAATGAAGTTGTCCATCCGAATTAATAAAATTGTAGATATTATATTCGCTGATAGTAGATAGTGCACGAAGAAAATTGTTCATCTCATAGAATAATACTAATGTAATCATTTAGTAATTTTTGTTCTATTTTATTGTATACCAATAAAGATGAAAAATGTAAGTCGTCATAAACAATGCATAAATACACCAATAGCTCAGTAAATGACAGTTTTGGAGTGAAATTATTAGCGTCACGACGGACATATTTGCTTGACAATTTGGATTTAGGTTATAGTTATACTCCACTTCAAAGTTGGATTTATGCCGTTGGTTGCTTTTACTTCGGGGGTGACACCCCTGCTTGGGGTGAAAAACATACGTTTAACGTAAGTCCGGAAATGTATAAATTGACTAATTATAAGCAACTTTTGTTCTTCTATAGAGTTTCTTAATCTATGCTAATACCAAGTCATTTGCGAGTGAAAATGTTTATTAAAAAAAACAACGTTTTCAGACGGACTTTTTCGCAAATAACTCAAAAATAGATATTTATCGAATTAAATATTAGATATCGAAAAAATATTTGTATCAAAAATGTAGCTTATAAGATTCAGAAAATGGTGTACTTATTCATGAAGTCTATCGACACTGTAAAAGCACAGTTGAAGCTCATGAAAAATTATTCTTATTTGTCCAATTCCAAATCGAATATTTCAACCTGAAATAACCAAAAAATTAAGCAATTTTCTGGAAAAACTCTTAAAACTTTTTTTAAATGTTTCAAAAAAAGCTTTATTTTTATTTTTTATGAAAGTTTCTAGCATCAAAACTATACGAGTTAGACTCAAAATAAAGTTGGCCCCTTTTTTGGTAAAAATATCGTGAAAATCTGCCCCTATTTCGCACCCCAAATAAAATTTATCATTAACGCTTTACCATTTATATTACTTTAAATATTTATTGTTTATATGATCTGTAAGTTTGACCGGTTCAAATTTCTTATTTTTGAAAAAATTTAAAAGTTTTTTTTTATTTTGGAAAAATGCCTTTTTTTCAAAATAACTTAAAAAGTATTAGTGATACGAAAAATCTCAATGAGTAAAGAAATGTAGGTAGGTCTTGCTTTTATAAATATTTTGGCTTTATTTTGTTTTTCTGTAAGACAAAAATTGGTTAAGACATGGCTGTTTAAAATTTGCATATACTTGTGATTAGTGACTCGTTTAAGCCCTTAAACTAGAACCCTTTTAAAAATAAGCACTTTGAACCGGTGAAACTTACAGGTCGTATAAAAAAGTTAGGTAATTTGTAAGACGATAATGATTAGTTTCATTTGGGGTGCTAAATAGGGGCAGATTTTTACCAAAAAATGGGATTAACTGTATTTTGAGCGTAACTGGCTTAGTTTTGATGCTAGAAACTTTTGTAAAAAATAAAGCTTCTTTTAAATACTTTAAAAAAGTTTTAATGAGTTTCCTCGAACAGTATTTCATTTTTTGGTTATTTCATGTTGAAATATTCGATTTGGAATTTGACGAAGAATAAGTCAATTTCATGAGCTACAAGTTTTCTTTTACTGAGTCGGTAGACTTCATTGTTCTTTTCGATCGAATACTTACTCTTTGAACTATTTGCGAAAAATCGCCTAAAAACTTGGTTTTTTTGTTGAACAATAAACATTTTTACTCATAAATAACTCGAGAAGTCTTGAGTTTACCACTTCTGTGGTGACACTGAAAATTACACGGTATCGCCATATTTTACGTTGATTTACTGGACTGTAACACATATAGGTATTTGTTACACATGTCGCATTGGGTAATTTTTTAAAAGGGGCCCCATTTCCAATTCTGCGGGGGGGCCCCGACGGAGTTTGTTACGCCACTGCCTATGCCTAAGGTTACGTAGAAAAAAGTTACAGAACAATATTTGCGAAATAACAAGGAAAATTGCCCAAAATTGCTGTGAGTGGCGAATTTTGAAAAATCATATTTCGAAAACTGTAAATCGTAATGACCGCTACCAGTTTTTTTTCTGTGAAGCAATGTCTATACCTATATCCCTGTGGACAAAAGTTATGGGACAAAAAACAAAATTCCTTTCTTTTGGGTTCCTTTGTGCTTTTTCTTTTGAATATATTTTTGTAAAAAAAAAGTATCTTTGACTTTAAAAAGTTAAATTTAGATAGGAAATTTAACCAGGAACAATTTTTATGTAGACGTGTTTGTAGCAAAAGTGGATAGAACTCACCCTAATGTAACCTGTGCCCAGGGACTAATTCACCCATTACTCAAAAACGCACCCCTTTAAATGGTAGCACTCCTCGGTTTTTTCATATATAGAGATTCATTGACCATATGAAATAATAAAACCCCGTTAACGTTGTAGTTCCTTTCTATAGTACATAATCAATAGCCTAATAACCGATCATTATTAATATTTTCAATAAATACGATCTTTTTCAATTAAATGGACCATTTTTATTCTATAACTTTTTATTGTTATTTTACTTTAATTACTGTTAATTGATATGTCAACAACTTACTACACAGTACTCGTTTATTTTCGTCTTCTTCTTTTGGCATCATAACCCTGGATGGGTCTTTGTCTGTCTGGCTATATCCTTCCATTCAGATCTATCTTGTGCCCTTCTTCTCGATTGTCTTATGTTTATGGTTTTCATGCCGTCTTTCACGTTATCCAACCTTCTCATTCTATGCCTTCCTTCCTATCGACTTCCATTGTAATATTTTATTTGTTGTTTTTGCATCGCCTTGTCTCTGTACATGTCCTAGCCATGACAGTCTTTGACTTTTTACAAATGATAACCTTGACTCAATTAATTAACCTCGTTATTTATTCTGATTCTCCACGTGCCGTCTTCCTTATGCATTGGGCCATATTATACTTTTCTCAGTTTATTTCTATTGGAATATGTTTTTGTAATGTTCATATAAATCACCCTTTAGGTTGTTATTTAAAATGTTTATAAAAAAAATAAGTAGGTAGTTGTTGATAAAAAAAGTTGAAGTAGTTGTTGAATAAATAAAATTTTTTTTTATGAAAAATCAAATCTCTAGTTCTTTCTTAAGTTAAATATATAAAATCTAATAGGTTATGTGGCCCCAGATCATACTTAACTACTGCGTATATTTAGTTTAAAGTGTCGGTGTGTCCGAAAAAGCAAGAAAGTATATTTAAAGACTTTGCCGGTGTGTCCGAAGTATAAGGGTTTGAAAGAAAGAACTAGACCCAGTGAAAGAAAGAACTAGAGTAGCGTGTGTCGCCGGAAATTTGAAGCAAAAAGAAATAATGGGTGACAAAATAGATATATCCACAGTTAATAAATTTGATGGCGTTAACTTTCAACAGTGGAAGTTCCAACTGAAATGTGCATTAAGGGCCAAAGGTATATATGGAGTTATTGATGGCTCGTTAATCAAACCAGAAGTAGCAGGAGACGAATTACAGGCATGGTTTAAAAAGGATACCCAGGCTATGTTCACTTTAACATCAGCAGTGAGTTTAAATCAGATTACTTTGATTGAAAGTTGTAATACTGCTAAAGAGATTATGGAGACCTTTGAGTCTATTTATGAGCAGAAATCAGAATCAAATAAAATGATGTTGCATGAACGTTTTCATCAATATAAGATGAGTAGCCTAGATACTATCGCTCAACACATAGCAAAAGTGCAGAATCTTGCTAAGCAAATTAAAGAAGCAGGTGATGATGTGAGTGATATTGCTATTATGACAAAAATATTGAGTACATTGCCCCAAAAGTATAGAAATATTAGACAGGCATGGTTGTCCGTAGACAGTGCTAAACAAACTATAGGTAACCTCACCGCAAGACTGTTAGATGAAGAAATGAACTTAACTGCATATGAAGAGACAGAACAAGCACTGGCAACAATATCATTCAAAGGAAAATATGATCAGAAAGGTCAAGAAAGGGGTGTAATATGTTTTGGATGTAGAAAGCGGGGGCACATTGTCAAATTTTGCAGAGTGAAAAAGAACGAACAAGAAAACAGTAGTAGCAGGTCATATAGAAGTCATAATCGAGGCAGAGGTAGTAACTACAGAAAAGGTTACAAAAAGAATGACAGAGCACAAGCTGGCAACTCTACAGAAAATCAGCATGGTGGTTCTTCTAGTAGCGCATATTATAATGTTAATAATGAGAGTGCATTCAACATAGAAGAAAAACAGCTAGAAAAAGTGGATACAAGTGATGATTGGATTATGGACAGTGGTGCATCAGCACATATGTGTTACAGGGAAGAATATTTTTTTAATATTGACAGAACTTTTACATCACAGGTATCACTTGGCAATAATCAAACACTACCAGTACAAGGTAAGGGAACTACTAAAATAGAGAAGTTGATCAATGGACAATGGTTTAAATCCACTATAAATGATGTGCTATATATCCCACAGTTAAGAAAGAATTTATTTTCAGAAGGTGTTTTGACAAACAAAGGTATGAGTGTAATTAAGATTAACAATGAAGCCAAAGTATATGAAAATAAGAATCTAGCAGCAGTTGGTATAAAGGATAGAAACAACACATATAAAATGATGTTTCGCACAATAATATATAATGCATGTGTGACTACAGTAGATGATTTAAAGATATGGCATGAAAGATTGGGACATGTTAATAAGAAATATTTAGAAGAAATGGTAAAAATGAACTTAATCAAAGGTGTTACAGAAAAGAAACAAGATTTTGTGTGTGAAGGTTGTTTGATGGGAAAGCAACATAAGAAGACTTTTAAAGAGAGACCACACACTAAGTTACCTCCTGGAAAAAGAATATTCAGTGATGTTTGTGGACTTATGCAAACTGAATCTATGCAAGGAGCACGTTACTTTGTAACATTCAAAGATGAGTACACAGGGTATAGATTAGCATATTTTATTAGACATAAAGCAGATGTACTAGATTGTTTCAAAGTGTATAATAGCAAAATAAAGGCAAAGTATGGCTACTCTGTTGAAAAACTGCATACAGATAATGGTACTGAGTATACAAATAATGCTTTCAAATTGTATTTAGAACAAGAAGGTATAGAGTCAGAAACCACAGCACCATACACTCCAGAGCAAAATGGCAGATCTGAGCGAGATAACAGATTGATTGTAGAAATGGTTCGATGTATGTTATACCAATCTGGAGTAGATAAGAGACTATGGGCAGAGGCAGTTAATACTGCCATCTACATTTGCAACAAATTTACAAGCAAACAGACACCAGGGTCTACAGCTTATGAACAGTGGACAGGGCAGAAACCTGTATTTGACCACATGAAAGTGTTTGGGTGTGATGCATATGTACATATTCCTGACCAGAAAAGAAGGAAACTAGATGCAAAGAGTGAGAAGGTTATATTTGTTGGATATGACAAAAACTCCACAAATTATAGATTATTCAACCCAACAACACAGAAAATAGTGATCTCTAGAAATGTGTTTTTCAATGAGAAAATGTACAGTGCAAAGAAAGACAATGTGATCAAGATAGCAGCAGAAGATGATGTGACAATTTTTGAAATACAAGAAAATGAACTTGAAGAGAGACAAGAAGAACAAATAAACGTTAATAATGAAATAGAAGTTTTACAAGATGTTGACAGTATACCCAACTTGAGACCACAACGAAATAGACGTTTGCCAGCCAGATTAAATGATTTTGAGGTAAATTTTACTGAAGTTGATATACCACAGACATATGAAGAAGCAGTGTCAAGTAGTGACAAAGAAAAATGGAAAATTGCCATAAATGAAGATTTTGATGCACTATTTAAAAATGAAACATGGACTATGGTTAAGAAGCCAGACAATAAAAACATTATAGACTCAAAATGGGTGTTCAGAGTCAAGAGACACCCAGATGGCTCAATAGAAAGATATAAGGCTAGATTGTGTGCTAAAGGATATGCCCAGAAAGAAGGTATAGATTACAATGAAATTTTTGCACCCACAACAAGGTATGACTCCATAAGAATCTTGTTAGCTCTAGCCACAATAAATGACTATGAAATCATGCAGTTCGATATAAAAACTGCATTTTTATATGGACATCTTGACGAAGACATTTTTATGTCACCACCTCAGGGACTAAAGTGTGAACCCGGACTAGTGTGCAAGTTAAAGTCGTTGTACGGTTTAAAACAATCACCACGGTGTTGGAATCGAACATTCTACTCGTTCTTGGCTAACTACGGTTTTCAAAAATCATTGTTATTTTCTGAGAAAAAGTTAGCAATAGAGACAATTTTGTGCACGATAAAAGAATGTTTTAAAGTGACCGTGACGGTTGGGAACTATTTCGTCGGACTAGAAATTACAAGAAACTTAGAGACTGGTACAATGTTAAGTCAAGCAAGTTATACAAAACTAATAATAGATAGATTTGGTCAACAAAATGCAAATCCTGTAAGTACACCAGAAGATGTAAGTGCTGACTTAACAGGTGAGTCAAATAAGAGGACGTTAGAAAATGAAATGCCATGTAGACAGGGAATAGGTTCATTATTGTGTTTGGTCGTGGAGTCAAGACCTGACATTGCACATGCGGTGGGAGTAGTCAGCCGCTATACAAACATGTATTATGAAAAATACAATGAAGTTAACATGCATGGATGCAGTGATGCAGATTATGCAGGTAATATAGAAACTCGTCGTTCCACCACTAACTATGTTTTGGACACTGGACAAGCAAGAGATAGACACTCAAGAGTGCAGTAAAGTGGACATTTGTTATATTTTTTTTATTTAAAAGGTTTGTTTATGAGTTGAACAACTTAACAAAAAGGTGGGAGTATTGGAATATGTTTTTGTAATGTTCATATAAATCACCCTTTAGGTTGTTATTTAAAATGTTTATAAAAAAAAATAAGTAGATAGTTGTTGATAAAAAAAGTTGAAGTAGTTGTTGAATAAATAAAATTTTTTTATTTATGAAAAGTCAAATCTCTAGTTCTTTCTTAAATTAAATATATAAAATCTAATAATTTCTTATTACTTTGTTGTAATACAACAAAAACACTAATAGCCCAGAAAGTCACTGCGCACCCGCTAGGAAAAATATTCTGATTCGGATTTTTTGCAGAATCTTACTCAAAAAGGACCCCTTTTAACAAATGTGCATGTTGCCAGGTCCAAAAGTGGGTCAAACATTTTTTAAACGTTTTTTTGTTTTTTTCCCAAAACTATTATTTTTTGCATCGAACAAAGTTTTTTAGGTTCATTGGATCATTCCAAACAGAAAAGGTCTTTAGTGACTTTTCTCTTAAATTGATAGTTTTTGACATATATAAGCGATTATAAATTGAAAAATTGCGAAATCGGCCATTTTTATCCTCAAAAACCATGTGAAACACTGAAAATTTCAATGTTGCCAAGGTAACCAGATATTTTTTGAACATCGATTGATGAAATCCTAAAGAGTTTTTTGCAATACAATATCGAAAACCCCTTTGTTTTTAATTGCTAATCAAGCGGGCGCGACACTATATTCAACCGTTGCATGTCGTATATGTAATATGCGTAAATATATGTGCGGAAAATACTCTGATTAATTTTTTTTTTCAACATCTTGCTTGAAAAGTTCCCCTCTTAGCAAATTTACATGTTGCCAGGATCAAAAAGCGGTCAAAAATTTTTTAAACTTTTTTTTTGTTTTTTCCTAAGACTATTTTTTGCATCGAACAATTTTTTTAGGTTTTTTGGATCATTAGAAATAAAAAAGATCTTAATGCCCGGTTGCACCAACAGATCTTAAGTTCCAGATTAGCTAAGCTCTACTTATAAATAGGGCCTCTTTGAGTATCACTTACGTTTCACCATAATTTTAGATTCTTACCTGATTATCAATTATATCTATTATTATATTATGGTATTCTTATTGTAATATATTATAACTATATTATATTAATTCTTATGATATTCTCGACTTAAGCTTAAGATCTGTTGGTGCAACCGGGCATTAGTGACTTTTCTCTAAATATGATAGTTTTCGAGATATGTATAAGCGATTGCGATTGAGAATTTAAAAATTGCAAAATCGGCCATTTTTAACACTCAAAAGCTATGTGAAAAACCGAAAATTTCAATGTTACCAACATACGCAGACATTCTATGAACATCGATTGATGAAATCCCGAAGAGCTTTTTGTAATAAAATAACGAAAACCCCTCTGTTTTTTAGTTGCTAATCAACAGGGCGTGACACTATTTTCAACCGTTTCATGTACAATATTATTGTAATCGGAAAATATTTTAAGTCAAAAAATTTTTTTTTAATTTTTTTGACCCCTTCAACATGCAAATTTGTTAATAGGGAACCTCAAGCAATATGTTGAAAAAAAAATTGAATCAGAATATTTTTCCGCACCTATATTTACGCATATTACATACAATGTTGTATACATGCAACGGTTGAAAATAGTGTAGCGGCCGGGCCGCTTGATTAGCAATTTAAAAACAAAGGGGTTTTCGATATTGTATTGCAAAAAACTCTTCGGGATTTCATCAATCCATGTATCAAGAATGTCCACCTACCTTGGCAAAATTGAAATTTTCAGTTATTTACATAGTTTTTGAGGGTTAAAAGTGGCCCATTTCGCAATTGTTTAATTTTAATTGTTTATATGTCAAAAACTATCAACTTTAGAGAAAAGTCACTAAAGACCTTTTCTGTTTGGAATGATCCAAAGAACACCAAGTTCCAAGAATGATCCAAAGAATTTTGTTCCATGCAAAAAATATAATTTTAGGAAAAAAACAAAAAAAAAACGTTTAAAAAATTTTTTACTCACTTTTGGACCTAGCAACATGCAAATTTGTTAAAAGGGGTCCTTTTTGAGTAAGATTGTTCAAAAAATCCGAATCAGAATATTTTTCCTAGCGGATGCGCAGAGGCTTTCTGGACTATAAGAGGTTTTTAGTACTTTATTGTGATTACTAATTTTCATCACTTCATTTATTATTTTTGCTGTATTACCTAAATTCTACGATACCAATTAAAAAAATTTATAAAATATATTTTCTTATTTCCATATTTTAATCTCTTTTTTATCCTGCACAGAAAAGACAGCTTTAATTTAATCTATCAAATCTATGTAAGCGTCTGATCGAAATCCCCGTTTTTTTATTTTTAATCCGTAAAATGGATAATGCCTTGCAAATTTCAGCATTGAGTAAATTTACTTAATGAAATTGGCCGTTTTCTTTCAAGTCTTTTCAAAATTCGATTACTCTATTAATCATCTAAATTGACAACGGTTTTAATGTTATAAAATGTTAAAATTGATTTAAAGGCTATAGGAATCAATAAATATTTTATAGTAAATATGATGATGGAGTAAATAATAAAAGATCTGATCTCTGAAAATTGGGTGAACGTGGAAAGATGTAGTGATTCGATATGTAGATAGAAGTTAATGTCGTGTTTGATCAGTATTTGATAACATTGATCGAAAAAATTTAATTTTATATCTGTTAATTCGATAGTTACATGTAGTTCCTGTCCAAAAAACGATATCGGCCAAACTGGTAGAAACTTTAATTAACATATAGCAGAATACAAAAGGCTTTTGATAATAGAAACACAGATTCTACGTACCCATCTCGCCTTCTAGTTCATAATCATTCTTTTAATGACCAATTTCAAACTCTCAGAACTTATCAGAATCTATTAGCCAGGGAGGTAGTGTCAAATTTGACCGGATCATTTTAGCATGGCTGCTTTCTTTTTATTTAGTTAGGTATTCCAAAGCTTATTAACAAATGATGTGTCAGATGGCCCAAAACCGGGGATTTTAGACAAGAAAAGGTAAAATATTAAACTTGATGGAAAAACGCTACAACCTATGTCAAATATTTATCTACCTGACTTACAAGTCTTAATAGCCATGCTGACTTCTCTCCTAGCTTTCACTCAGGCAATCCGGGTTCAAATCCTGGCGTTGAAATTTTTTTTTGTTTTTAAAATTGACATTTTATTTTGAAAAATAATAATTTTTATAATACCACGTTTGTATTATTTATACGAGACAATATAAAAAAATCTGTATGTCTTTTATAGAATTATGCATAGAACTTATGAAATAGAACTATGCATTTGATCATAAATATTCTGATTGACCTTAATAAGCAAAGTTGTTGTAAATGAACCCCTGAAGCTTCCTGAGTTAGTACGACCAATCTAAGTGAAAAGAGGGTTGCCCTTCCCAACCCCTCCCGACATTTTTTTATTTTTTGGACAAACTGTTTTTTCTTAATGTAATATGATGTAGAACCAAAAGATACATACAACCCTAATTTTTCACTTTTCTATCGCCAACCCCCATTTTTTAATAGTAATCTAAATATTTCCCTGTTCTCTATAATAGGTATATAAAAATGGATGTTTGTCTGTATGAGGAGCGAGTTAAATTAATACTAAATAGCTTTGTCATGAAATATATCCAGTGGTTACAGCCAATTCCTTCCAAATAGAAAATAGCTATCGAAAGTGCGCAAATCAATTAAAACACAATAAATCCAGTATTCCGCTGAATAACGCCCTTATTATAAAAATAATTATTTTTCAAAATAAAATGTCAATTTTAAAAACAAAAAAAAATTCAACGCTAGGATTTGAACCCGGATTGCTTGACTGAAAGCTAGGAGAGAAGTCAGCAAGGCTATTGAGACTTGTAAGTCACGACGATAAATATTTGACATAAGTTGTAGCGTTTTTCCATCAAGTTTCATATTTTACCTTTTCTTGTCTAAAATCCCCGGTTTTGGGCCAGCTGACACATCATTTGTTAATAAGCTTTGGAATACCTAACTAAATAAAAAGAAAGCAGCCATGCTAAAATACTCCGGTCAAATTTGACAGTACCTCCCTGGCTATATGGAAATCATTTTTATTTAATTTTTGTTATATTAGTCCAAATAATGAAGCTTAAAATAGGACAAAATCTCGCAATTTTTACAGAATGGATCGATTTGCTTGAAAATTTGAGAATAAGTAGTGGACAGTCTAAGGATCAAAATCTATATGATGCCGAAAGGCGCTTTTACCATGGGGGTGGTTGCCACCCCATCTCGGGGGGTGGAAATTTTTTATTATATTTTAATCGCAAAAGTTGGTAAAAACGTTCATTCTAAGCAAAAAATGTTCTATACATTTTTTTGATAAAATTGATAGTTTTCGATTTATTCGATATCAAAAGTGTTAGTTTTATATCGAAAAATCAGTGTTTTTAACGAGATTTCTGCTAATAACTCCAAAAGTTTTCGTTTTATCAAAACAACTGTACTCACCAAAATGTACTTTTTGAAAAAATAAACAAAACCGTTTTTTTTAATTTTCTTTAAGAAAAATAGTAATCGAGCTATACTTTATTATCTGTTAGCTCTTCTTCGTCAAATGATAAATATTGTAGTTTCACAGTCAAAAGACAGGAAAATATGCATTTTTCGAGGACAACTTGTTCATACTAATCTAAAGTACTTAAACATATCTAACTCTAGAAATAAGAAAAAAGTCTCTAGCTCAAAAATTAAGTGACTTATAATGATAAGAATGTTAGTCCTGATTTTTTTCAGCGAAAAATTGATCGCAAGCAACCCCCTAATCACCACCCTAATTAAAATTAATCATTAACTTTATTTGGTCCTTTTTATTTGTATATTATTAATAGGTTTTAAAAGTTTGACAGGCATAGAATGATAAGTTTTTAAAATAATGGAGTTAAAAGCGAATAACGAATTATTGTAGTTTGAAAAAAAAGAGCTTTTTCTTCAGAATAGCAAGATTAGCATTAGAGATACAAAAAAATGTTTTAATTTGAGATTGTAGCTTATTAAATTCCCAAGAATCTAGTTTGCAAACATTTTTTTACGGCAAAAATTGAGTGAGCTATTCCCAATAGAGCAACTGAGGATTTTAAAAAGATTTAATATTAATATGATTATAGATCTTGAAAAACCCTAAAAATTATGTTTTACCAAAGTTTCTAAGGTAAAAAATAAAAAAGTAACGGTTAAAAAATCAATATATTTTTTTGAAAAAAAAAGGAGAAATCCAATTGGAAGCATAAAAATGTAAGTTAGCTGTGTTTTTAGTCATTGGCCCTATTCATTCCTATTTATCTATGTATTATTAATAGATTCTAGAAGTTTGACTGGCTTAGAATGGTTAGTTTTAAAAAACTGGAGTTGAAAGCGAATAACGAATTTGTGTTGTTTGGTAAAAAATGCCATTTTTTTCAGAATAGAAAGATTAGTATCAGAGGTACGAAAAAATGCTTCAATATAAAATTGCAGGTTATTTAATTCCCGAGAATTTGGTTCGAAAAAAAAAATTTTTTACGGCAAAAATTGAGTGAATCGTAAATTTCATATCAATTTCATATCAACGGTACATATCAAAAGACATTGATTTTTTCTATACAAAACTAACACTTTCGATAACGAATAAATCGAAAACAATTTATTTTATCAAAAAAATGTATATTACATTTTTTGCTTAGAATGAATGTTTTTATCAACTTCTGCCATCAAAATATGATAAAAAATTTCCACCCCCGTGATGGGGTGGCAACCACCCCCATGGTAAAAGCGCCTTTCGGAATCATATAGATTTTGATCCTTGGACTATCCACTACTTATTCTCAAATTTTCAAGCAAATCGATTCATTCTGTAAAAATTGCGAGGTGAAAAGCTTCGGTCCTGGCCTATATTTACAATTGTCCTTAGCTAAGGAGAATAGGTAAATAATTATTTGACTAAAAATTGAAAATTTGACACGTAGAAGGAAATCCAGTTGAAACTCTTCAAGCGTCTTACATCATTATGATCATCGGTGAGGTTGCTGGCTCGTTTGGATGATATTACTGTTTTTTATTCCTGTTTTTATGGATGACACATTGAGGTCTAGGTACTGGCACATACCAAGGGGCATTGAGCGTTGTTCTAAAGATTTTTTCTGGAATTTTTGCAGCATTTCTAGGTTTGTTTGACTGGCTGTTCCACAAATTTGGATATAATACCCAAACTCTTTGATCTCAAGTCTTAAATCTCAACTGTCTTTGTTTTCCAAGTTTTTTTACCGTTTTCTTCCAAGCCTCTTCAAAATTCGATTACTCTATTAATCATCTAAATTGGCAACGGTTTTAATGTTATAAAATGTTAAAATTGATTTAAACGCCAGGGGAATCAATAAATATTTTAAAGTAAATTTAAGTTTAGGATGATGAAGTAGATAATAAAAGATCTGATCTCCAAAAATTGGGTGAACGTGGAAAGATGTAATGATGCGTTATGTAGACAGAAGTTAATGTCGTATGATAACATTGATCGACAAAATTAAATTTTTTATCTGTTAATTCGATAGTTACATGTAGTCACTGTACAAAAACCTATATCGGACAAACTGGTAGAAACTTTAATAAACATATAGCAGAATACAAAAAGCTTTTGGTAATAGAAAAACAGATTCTACGTACCCACCTCGACTTCTACATCATAATCATTCTTTTAATGACCAATTTCAAACTCTCAGAACTTATCAGAATCTATGGAAATCATTTTTATTTAATTTTTGTTATATTTACAATTTTCCTTAGCTAAAGAGTATAGGTAAATAATTATTTGACTAAAAATTGAAAATTTGACCCGTAGAAGGAGATCCAGTTGAAACTCTTCAAGCGTCTTACATCATTATGATCATCGGTGAGGTTGCTGGCTCGTTTGGATGATATTACTGTTTTTTTTTCCTGTTTTTATGAATGGCACATTGAGGTCTAGGTACTGGCACATACCAAGGGGCATTGAGCGTTGTTCTAAAGACTTTTTTCTGGAATTTTTGCAGTATTTCTAGGTTTGTTTGACTGGCTGTTCCACAAATTTTGATACCATAGGTCCACACTAGTTTTAATATAGATTTATATAATCAATAGTTCCTTTTTCAAAGATAGTTGAGAAATACGACCGCATCATCGGTCTTAAATCTCAACTATCTTTGTTTTCCAAGTTTTTTTACCGTTTTTTTTCCAAGCCTCTTCAAAATTCGATTACTCTATTAATCATCTAAATTGACAACGGTTTTAATGTTATAAAATGTTAAAATTGATTCAAACGCTAGAGGAATCAATAAATATTTTAAAGTAAATATAAGTTTAGGATGATGGAGTAGATAATAAAAGATCTCATCTACGAAAATTGGGTGAACGTGGAAAGATGTAGTGGTTCGTTATGTAGACAGAAGTTAATGTTGTATGATAATATTGATCGACAAAATTAAATTTTTTATCTGTTAATTCGATAGTTACATGTAGTCACTGTCCAGAAACCTATATTGGCCAAACTGGTAGAAACTTTAATAAACATATAGCAGAATACAAAAGGCTTTGATAATAGAAAAACAGATTCTACCTACTAGATCATAATCATTCTTTTAATGACCAATTTCAAACTCTCAGAACTTATCAGAATCTGTGGAATCTTTTTTGTTTAATTTTTGTTATATTTACAATTGTCCTTAACTAACAAGAATAGGTAAATAATTCCTCCTCCTCCTAAGTGCCTTCTCTATTGAGGTTGGCGATCAATATGTCAAATTTCTCTTTGTTCTGGTCTTGATGAATTAAGTCTTTTTTTATGAATGTTTTTATGGATGGCACATTGAAGTCTAGGTACTGGCATGTACCAAGGTGCATTTATCATTGTTCTAAGGACTTTTTCTGGAATTTTTGCAGTATTTCTAGGTTTGTTTGATTGGCTGTTCCACAAAGTTGGATACGATAGGTCCACACTAGTTTTAATATAGCTTTATACAAGGTGTCCCAAAAGTAGTGGAACGGTCGAATATTTCGCGAAGTAAACATCGTATCGAAAAACTGAAAAAAATACGTGTTCAATGATTTTCAAAAATCTATCCAATGACACCAAAGACCATCCCCCACTGCACCCCCTGAAGGTGGGGTGGGGGGTAACTTTAAAATCTTAAATGGGTACCCCAGTTTTTCATGCATATTTTAATTTGTTACGTAAAAGTCAGCAACTTTTATTCAAGACATTTTTTCGAACTGTGGATAGATGGCGCTATAATTGGGAAAAACGAGTTATCCTGATACCATAGGCTTATAGAAACGGTCTAATATCTCACGAAATACACTTCCAAATGAAAAACTAAAAAACAGATTTTTAATATTTTTCGAAAACTTTTCGAATAACACCAAACGTGACCCTCCAACCCACCCCCTGGGGGTGGGTGGGGGGTAACTTTAAAATCTTAAATATCAACCGCCACTTTTTATTACAGATTCGAATCTGTCACGAAAAATTAAGCAACATTTATCCGAAACATTTTTTAGAATTGTTAATAGATGGCGCTTTAATTGAAAAAATACGATTTATTAGCGCCATCTATCAGAAATTTTAAAAAATATTTCGAATAAATGTTGCTTAATTTTTTATGGCGAATCCGAATCTGCAATAAAAAGTAGGGGTTGCTATTTAAGATTTTAAAGTTACCCCCCACCCCACCTCCAGGGGGTGGGTTGGAGGTTCATGTTTGGTGTTATTCGATAGGTTTTTGAAAAATATTAAAAATCTGTTTTTTGGTTTCTCATTTGTAAGTGTATTTCGTGAGATATTAGACCGTTTCTATAATTTACCTATGGTATCAGAATAAATGGTTTTTCCCAATTATAGCGCCATCTATCCGCATTTCGAAAGATTGAACACGTATTTTTCAGTTTTTTGATCCTATGTTTAGTTCGCGAAATATTCGACAGTTCCGCTACTTTTGGGACACCCTATATAATCAATAGTTTCATTTTTAAAGATATTTGAGATTTACGACCGCATCATCGGTCTTAAATCTCAACTATCTTTGTTTTCTTCCAAGTTTTTTTAAAAGTTTTTTTACCGTTTTCTTCCAAGTCTTTTCAAAATTCGATTACCCTATTAATCATCTAAATTGACAACGGTTTTAATGTTATAAAATGTTAAAATTGATTCAAACGCTAGAGGAATCAATAAATATTTTAAAGTAAATATAAGTTTAGGATGATGACGTAGATAATAAAACATCGGATCTCCGAAAATTGGGTGAACGTGGAAAGATGTAATGATGCGTTATGTAGACAGAAGTTAATGTCGTATGATAACATTGATCGACAAAATTAAATTTTTTATCTGTTAATTCGATAGTTACATGTAGTCACTGTACAAAAACCTATATCCGCCAAACTGGTAGAAACTTTAATAAACATATAGCAGAATACAAAAAGCTTTTGGTAGGTAATAGAAAAACAGATTCTACGTACCCACCTCGAATTCTACATCATAATCATTCTTTTAATGACCAATTTCAAACTCCCAGAACTTATCAGAATCTACGGAAATATTTTTTATTTAATTTTTGTTATAGTTACAAATTGTCCTTAACTAAGAAGAATAGGTAAATAATTATTTGACTAAAAATTGAACATTTGTGCCGTAGAAGGGGATCCAGTTGAAACTCTTCAAGCGTCGTACATCATTATGATCATCGGTGATGTTGCTGGCTCGTTTGGATCAGATTACTGTTTTTTACTTTATCGTACTATATACGTAGTATAGTATAATAGATAAAGTTATAGGATCGTGCAAAAAAATTTTTTTCAGATTTCACTTTTTTTCGACGTTTTGAGTCCCCCTGAGTCTAAAAAGCAAATAAAAAAAACATGTCGGAAGTATGTACGTACGTACGTACGTACGTATGTACGTACGTACGTATGTCGCCACCGCCCAGCAAAAACTACTGGACCGATTTTGATGAAATTCGGTATGAGTAAGTTTAAGAGAATTTTGTCGAGAAACTAAGCTTTTAAAAAAAACCTCTCAAAGGGGGGCCGAAATAGGGGGGTTATTTAGGGCCCATTTTTGCAAATTTTTACCGAAATGAATGAACTTCAACTCAAAGTAAGCTCATCGATAGTTAAATAAAAATACGGAATTTGACATTTCCAAATTCAAAATGGCGGCCAACATGGCCGACCGCCCACCCGACACATTTCCCTATCTATCTAAAAACTTGTTTAAGATAAGTTTAATTTGAAGAAGTCTTTATATAGCCTAAAGATGGGGCTATAAGAAGGATGTTATCGTTTTTCAGAAAAAGTTACGGGTTGCCTATATTTAAGGGGTCAAATTTTGACATAAATTTGAACTAGATTTTCTCAAAAATGGCTCCAAGGAATTTTTTTATTTTTTGATATATTTTTGATATACCATCAGTAAATTGAATGACATTAGCCATATATCTTAACTCCCCATAGGAGGGGAGTTATGAATTTTTTATAAAAAAATATTCGAGTACCCGTAACTTCCTTCTTAATAGAAACTAAAATTTGAAATTTTGCAGACATATATGGCACTTTATTATCTATTATCACAATAAATTTTACCAAAAATATGGCTTCCGGTTGAACCGGAAATGAATAAAAAATCTTAAGATTTTTAGATACGCCCTGTATATTTTAACATATTTTGAAATAATGCAAAATTACCTTTCCAATGACATAAAATTCATTGCTGTAGCTTAAAAACTCGAAAAGTTACGGTAAATAGAAATTTTGCTATAATCTTATGTGTGTCCTCTCTCACGCGTTCATAGCAGAGCATTATATTGTAGGGCAGTCAATGAGGGTATTTGGCTTCGAATTCCATCCTACTACATTGATGTACTTGATATTTTCACAGTAAGTAGGGAATAGCTCAAGAAACAAAATCTACCCTATATACTATGGCGCTTTTTATATTGGGGCGGTTCCCACTTCTTCAAGGGGGTGGAAAATTTGTTGGTCAAAATAAGCACGGAAGTGGCTAAAGAACCTATTTCTAAGCAAAAACTGGTCTATACTTTTTTTTGAGAACTCAATACTTTTTGAGTTATGCGTAGTTGAAAATTGGCGTAATTGAATAATGACACCTTTTCGGACGGATTTTTTGTGAATACCTTAAAAACTATGCATCGAACTAAAAACACTATATAAAACATTTTTTAGATTATAAATAATAAAGAGATTCGTTCCTTCGTAAATGTTCTATTTATAATACAAAAAGAGATATGGTAGGTGAAAATAGTTTGTTTTTTGGTGCATGCTCAAATTGGTGTATTCAACTTGAAATAACAGAGGAACGGTAGCTTTTAGGTGTATAATGCTACCAACAGCTTTTGTAGTGTTTGGAAAGGCCTTTAAAACGAGCACCGTTAAATGTCGGTTACTTACAAACTAAGCGAGATATGGTGCAAAAAAAATATACGACTAATGTACTTTAAGGAAAAATGAAAAGTATATACATTTAACTCCCCATCCACCATAATTTAAATGCATTGTTTTCCTTCTACAATACCTTTTAATATATATAGTGTTATTTCTACTTTCAAAAAGTTGAACGGGTTTAAAATGAATGGTTTTTGTAAAAAATGTGATCAAATTATAGAATGAATTTTTAAATTTTCTTAAAAATCTTCCTTTTTCTCCATGTAATTCGAAAATAAAAATATTTCACCCCTGAGAAGTGGTGGAAACTTCCCCCATGATAAAAGCGCCATAGTATAGAGGATAGAATTTAAATTAGGAGATTGGGCTACTCCCAAAATTTCATTAAAATCCATGCAGTAGGATAGAATGTGGAGATAATGTATTGTTCTTAATCTCGCGCATTGACTGGCGTAATCGAAATAGAATGAAATGCAAATATTGTAAACTATTAATTTCTCAGATAAATGAACTAATTTGAAATGAAAGTATGACTATAATATTCTATTGATTTATGCAATAATCTACACATCTATAGTGTGTCCCCGAAATATGGCATCGAACATTTTCTCAAATGCAGGAATTAATGATGCGTAGAACCATAAAATACGTTTAACCTTTAACTACCCGCGCATCAAGCTATAACATAACTACACGCGTGGCGTACTTTGTACGCCACAAGAAAATACACTTAAAAACAGCGGATTTGTTTAATTTTTTTTGAAAAAATACACTTAGTTGTTTGTTATAAACCTTATTCGGCATCAGTGAATACTTGGAGTTCCTTTTCAGTAAGCCAATTGGGATTTATAACTGGAATCATGGAATAACTGGATTCCATGATAAATAAAATTACTAATAAAAAATTTTTTTAAATGTGATTTTTTACAGGAGAAAAAGTATTGTTTAAAAAGAAAAATATATTTTTTGCCATAATGACTAGAAAACAATTAAAATATGTACTTATATTACGATTTATAGTAATATAATCCTGGGGTATATTGTCCACCACCGGAAACAACAAATAATAAAATGTAAATTACGATCTTTCCAGAACGCCGATTATAACGAAACTAAAACCAAATTGTAAAGCACATTCCAGTGATAGGTTAGAAAAATAAGCAAGGTCAAAAATTAAATTTTTAAATATATTTCCAGTAGAATTCTTATATCTGGCGTACAAAGTACGCCAGCGCGTGTAGTTAAAGGTTAAGTACAGTAGGTGTTTCTAAAATATCAAAATAACGAGTAACTTTGATATTTTTATAGAATTCCAGTATCTAGTACCACAACGATAATAGATCGGTACGTTAAAGTTCTTGGGCGGCCCTTCCGTCCAGCGTTTTTTTATTACTGTGTGGATGGCATATTGAGGTTTAGGTACTGGCACGTACCAAGGGGCATTAAGCGTTGTTCTAAGGACTTTTTTCTGGAATTTTTGCAGTATTTCTAGGTTTTTTTGACTGCTGTTCCACAAAGTTGAATACCATAGGTTTACACTAGTTTTAATATAGCTTTATACAATATTTATACAAAATTTAATCAATAGTTTCTTTTTCAAAGATAGTTGAGATTTACGACCGCATCATCGGTCTTAAATCTTTGTTTTCCAAGTTTGTTTACCGTTTTCTTCCAAGTCTTTTCAAAATTCGATTACTCTATTAATCATCTAAATTGAGAACGGTTTTAATGTTATAAAATGTTAAAATTGATTCAAACGCTAGAGGAATCAATAAATATTTTAGAGTAAATATAAGTTTAGGATGATGGAGTAGATAATAGAACATCTGATCTCCGAAATTGGGTGAAAGAGATAGTGATTCGATATGTAAACAAAAGTTAATGTAGTATTTGATAACATTGATCGGCTAAAATTTAATTTTTATCTGTAAGTTCGACGACATCACTGTCCAAAAACTTACATCGGCCAAACTAGTAAAACCTTTAACAAACATATAGCAGAACACAAAAGGCTTTAAATAATAGAAAAACTAATTCTACTTGCGCACTTAGCCTTCTAGATCATAATCATTCTTTTACTGGCCAATTTCAAATTCTCCATATTCAAAATAGAGGCCTCTATTATTATTAGAATCTGTGGAAAATAATAAATTAAAATTACAGATGTATTTCTGATTGATCAACTCGAGACACGCACTGCCGTCCTCAAATAAAACGCGGTATGTGCAGTCAACTTAAAACCGAGAAATCGGCTCTCAAAGTTTTTTCTCAGGACTGTATATGTTTTGACAACTTTTTAACGTAAACATGTTCGAATGATAGTTGAACATTGTTTAAAAATATTTTCTTAAAAAAATCATGTTTTCATCAAAGCTCTAAATAAAAAGTAATATACCGCGTTTTAATTGAGCAGCGGACATATTACTGGATCAGAAATAGTACCGTATCTGCATTTTATTTACAAATAGGATTTTTTACAAGCAAGAATAGTTACCAACAAAGAAACATAATTAGCTTATAATTGTTTATTATATATACGCTAAATACCTACATGTCATAAATATTCAAAATACGAGGTCGCAACACGAGTCTGGATAAAAACGCGGTAAATGTGCTGTACTCAATTAAAACGCGGCAAGTACATGATACTCGCTAGCACATATTGCTTTTTAGTTGAGTACTCTGTAGATACCGCATTTTAATTAAGCAACTGTTGAAATTTAGCATATACGGCATATTCCAATTTGTTTACTTTGTAGTAAATAAAACGATACGGCTTTCAGATATTGCAGAAGCATAAAAATAAGGTCACAAGGAAACCACATATAGCAAAAACTTGATTTTCAATTTTTTTGCAGATACCGCGTTTTAATTGAGGACGGCAGCACAGCTCCCCCTTCTCAAATTATTTAGTTAAAGACTATAAAATGCAGATGCATAGTAAAAACATATCACTTGTGAAACACACTCTGCCGAAACAGTTATAGTGACATATTAATTTGTAATACATTTTGTTGAAGTATTGAAAACAAAAGTTTTTAGTGTTTTATTATTAAATAAAATGAACTTCCATCAAGTAACGGTCAAGTTCATCACTTATTCACTTACAACAGCAACGTTCAGAAACCATGCTATAAGATAAAACTCTAACATCAATTATTAAGCTATATAAAAGCATAGTTCAAAAGTAGAAAAGTTTCTGGTACTCAATAAAAAACAGTTTATCCTCTTTAGGAGTCCGAACTTTAGGGACTATACATAGTATAAAATGGAGGGAAGATAAACCTAACTTGCTCTGTCTCTAGTTTCAGAGGACACAGGACATGCAATATAAGGATAAGAATGAGCGGCCATTAACTTTTCTCACTTTTTGTAAAATTAGATATTTGCCTATCATTAAGGGGCTATCCTAGTGTAAAAGTGCGAAATTCATATACTTTTTTTGGGAATTTCTAAAATAAAAAGTGCTGTACCAATTGTATTAAAAATTTGCATGAGCATTTATTTTAAAAAGGAGTAAATGAAAAACAATTTTCATAACATAATATTTCAAATTAAACGATTTATGGGCCATCTACTGGCACTGTGAAAATAAAAACAGCTCGACTGCTGCAGTGATTGGGACTAATAGAGATCCTGAAACATAAAATTTCAAAGTAATTATTGAAATATAAGTTATTTCCTATACTGTCTACTAGGATTTTTAAAAAATATTAAAATTTGGAAAAATGACGAAGTGTTAAAAAACCTTTTTTAAAATTAGCTAAAATATTTTCAGTTTCAAAAACCGCCAAATTGACATTTTTATACGATCAAAAAACCCCTAGTTGATGGTATAGAAAATAACTTATATTTCATATTTCAATAATAACTTTAAAATTTTACGTTTCAGGATCTCTATTATTACCAATCACCGCAGCAGTGGAGTTATGTTTTTATTTTCACGGTGCCAGTCGATAGCACACAAATGGTGTAATTTTCAATATTTTGTTATGAAAATTGTTTTTCATTTACTCATTTTTAAAATAAATGCTCATGCAAATTTTTAATACAATTGATACAGCACTTTTTATTTTAGAAATTCCCAAATAAGTATGTGAATTTCGTATTTTTACGCTAGGCTAGCCCCTTAATAAAACTGTGCAACATTGTATAGAGCTATGGTAAAATTCAAACAATTAGGCGTGCACGTCATAGTTTAATGACATCATAACCCAATCCTACAAACTTGACGGCAAACAAATACAACACATTTTTCCTCATGTATTAATGTTTTCGCTACTGTTTAGCTCAAGTTTAGCGGGAAAGCGCTGTTGGCAAATAAAAAATATATATTTATTTACCACAGCAGCTACCGGCTATACTGTTTCTCTTTGTCTTTACGGGTGTGAAACAAAGATACAGTAGGAAAAATGAAAGAATACCCATGAACGAACATATAAAACACGCTGTATTTTCCTGTCACCGTGTCACACAAAAAATTTGCCAGCTCAAGTAAATGTAATAATTATTCTTACATGTACTAGCTCTGGACAATATTCTTTGTGACACGGTGACAGGAAAATACAGCGTGTTTTATATGTTCGTTCATGGGTATTCTTTAATTTTTCCGACTGTATCTATCTATACTATAAGTGTCAAACTAATGTTATCCTAAGGAAGATTATATGAGATTTTTGTTTATAGATGCGCAGTTGGTTAAAGTATAAACTGTCCTATGAAACTGTCTACATATTAAATTCTGTTAATTTAGCATCTCTAATTGACTTTGATTCAAATTGTTGGATATTTTAATTGAATTTTGTTAAAACAGTTATATATTTTTTGCATTTGGTCTTCCTCGATTATAATTTGAAAGCAATATTTTGACATTAGGTATATTTAACCTCCAATATTACGACAGACATCAGGTACCATTTCCAATCTCATCAAATGTAATAATGACGTCACATAAACTCGTCACTAACTTTAGCCAATGAAATGCTCGCTGTAATAGACATAGCATGTCAAAAAGTCTGATTATTCGCTATATGTTTTTTGAAATTTAGAATATGGCAACAAGGGCAAAATTACGTGCGACCCGAGGAAATGAAGCTGAAAAAATGGCAAAACCTCGCAATTTTTTCGTCCAGCATCGATTTATACAAAAGTTTAGAATTAGACTCATTACACCCTCTAGTTCATTTTCTATATTGAGCCGTTTTACGCTTTTGGTTTTGTAAGGGTGAAAACTACCCCTAGTTGTAAAAAATTATAAAATAACATTTTAAACTTTAATATTGTCAACATTTGGTTCTAATTAGTTACATAATGGATGTTTTATGCTTTAAGATATACTATCATAATATTTCAACCCTTAAAAGCACCCTTGTTGGAGCTATATATTAAAAATTTACTTATCCTAAAAGAATAATTTCGGCTTGCATCGATTTACATAAAAATTTGGGATTAGGATCATCTCACCCTGTACTTCATATTCTATATCATGCTTAAGGGCGTTGATTATTTTTAGTGGTGTAAACAACCCCTTATTGTCAAAAATTATATAAAAAAACATTGTATACTTTAATATGGGTAAAATTTGGTTTTGATTGGTTAAATAATGATTGTTTTATACTTTAGGACATAATATCATAATACTTAAACCCTTAAAAACTACCCTTAAAAACAAAGTTTTTATAAGTAGATATTTTAATAGGTCTATACAGAAAAAAAAAGTAGAATTAAAAAATTACAAAAATATTTATTTACACAAAAATACGAATTTAAAAATATGTACAAATACAACTACAAATAGTTTTTTAGTCATCTTCCAGTATACGAACCAGTTCTGTGGTATTATACATACATTGAAAATTATCCATAAGCGGACTATCCGAATTTTTAGAAAAAAAAATTGTTTTATACACATAGCTCCTTCATTTTTGGCGGTGAAAAGATTTTTCAAAAATGGCTTTGTAGGATTTTTGAAGAGTTATAAGACTGTGTAAACTAAATTCCGTAAGATCCTTCAGTTTTTAATTAGGGTGGGTTTAAAGGGCTCGAATAAGTGGGTGTTTGCTCGTAAATAGAGGATTTAAACAGCTGTATCTGGCTAACTATTCACTGTAATGAAAATCTATGTACAAGGGAATTTTAGTTATTAAAGAAGCTACAATTTGGCAATCTATCATTTTTTTCGTATCTCCACTATTTTCGGAGATATTTTGAAGTAAATGGTGAAAAATGGGAAATTCCAAGAAATAAATTTTTTTTAAACTCCAATTTTTCTAAAATTAGGCCTTTTAAATAGGTCAAACTTCTTGGGTGTATTGATAATACAAATATAAAAGGAATTACAGAAAGGTGAAGACCAATTTTTAATCAGGAGAGTAGTTAGGGGGTTGTTTTCACTGATTTTTTCATAGAGAAAAGCAGGTACCGACATTTTTTTGATCATAAGTCGCTTACTTTCAGACTAGAAACTTTTTATTTTTTTTTAAAGTATTAACTGTATACTTGAGAAAAGATTATTTAAGTTTTCCTCGAAAAATGTAAAGTTTTTCCGTTATTTTACTTTGAATATTTCAAATTATGCATTTGACGAAATGCATCTTTTAATATGCCGTATCTCGGTTTGTATTGGTCTTAGCGATATTACAAAAAAATAATTTGATTTGTGGTACTAAAAGGTACAATTTTGATATCTACAGTTTTTTTGATTAAATGCATATTTTTCGAGGTATTCTCAAAAAACCCTCTAAAAAGGTCGATTTTTTCATCGAAGAACTGTTACTTTCAAGCGCGAAAAACTCGAAAAATATTAGTTTTACGAAGAAAATGTAAAAAACATTTTTTTCTTATAATCACTTTTTAAATCGCTTTACATAGTTAAAATGTAATAAAAAATTCCCGCCCCCAAGATGGGGTGGCAACCACCCCCATGATTTTAGCGTACAGCGGCATGATATAGAAAATGATCCTTGGACTATTCCCTACCTTCCGTGAAAATTTCAAGTAAATCCATGCTGGACGAAAAAATTGCGAGCCAAAATGCTTAATTTCCTCGACTATTAGGGTAAGAACAGAACAAGTGGGTCGAGGTGGAGGTGTAGGTCGCGGTGGATGCTACTAATTAAGTCGCGGTCGATGTCGACAGCACATAGCAAGGAGGTGCTCAGATAGCGCAGGTACCTAATGACAACTTGGCTTTCAACGGACCAATCACAGGGAAGCACCCTTGTAGGCCGCGCAGTAGACATCCACGTAAAACAAACTCATTTTATTGTTAAAAGCTTCGATGTAAACCTCCTGGATGGCATCGCGCTAAACCTCCACCGCGACTTACCTGCTCTGTTCGTTTCCATTCATTACAATGTGTTTATTTTAAAGGGCTATTACATTATCCTAAATTCAGGACCGATATTCAGGATACGATTTAGGACACTAAATCCAGTCACCGAAGCTCGCGATTACACTATCCTAAATTTAGGATCGTAAATTATAAAAGACAGCACAATGGCAGGGAAGTGTTAAAACCACAGGGGTTCGGTTTTATTAGGTAAAACTTTTAAAAGCAGGTAAAAAAACAAAAGCTTTTCCTATCAGATTTGAACAACCAGCTTGAGTGACGAACGTGTCGAGTGAATTACGGTGACATGTTTATCGTTTTGGGTACAAAAGGTAAAGTATTGTATCAGATGTTCTGTGATTGTACACCCATCCGATTTTAGACGGCGCTGTAGCGTCACCCCCGTGTGAAATTATTCCGATTCGACTTTTTTGCACAAATTTACTCAAAAAGAGGTTCTTATAACAAATCCACAGGGTGCTGGGAGGTGCCGAGGTCGGAAAATTATTGTTTAACATTTTTTTTAAACAAATTCAAAAAATAAATTTTTTCACTTCGTATACTTTTTTTTGGATTATATGGGCCATTCTGGGCAAAAAAGGTGTCGTGATTTTTCTCTAAAATTAATTTTTGTTGAGTTATACGCAATTTAAATTTTGAAAAATGCAAAAATGGCAACTTTCAAGGCTTAAGAGCAAACAGTAGCAATCAACAGGTAGCAAAAACCCGTTAAGATTGCGGCTGAAATTTTTAATATTTTTTTGAGATATTTGGCACACGCATTCGTAATATAATAAAGAATGGCGGTAGAGAGCTAAATTTGAAAAGTATATTATTATGTGGAAATTACTCTGCAATTAAATACAATATTAAAAATACGAGCGTGTACCGCCATTAAGAAGAATAAAAAATATACTTTCTTCAAATAAACTATTTTATCCGATGCCTAGATTTTGTGTCATTTTGGAAATACTAAAATTTTTTATTTCATTAGTAGTTCCAAAATGACACAAAATCTAGGCATCGGATAAAAAAGTTTATTTGAAGCAAGTGTATTTTTTGTTGTTCTTAATGGCAGTACAGGCTTGTTTTTTTAATATTGTATTTAATTGCAGAGTAATTTCCACATAATAATATATTTTTCAAATTTAGCTCTGTATCGCCATTCTTTATTATATTATGAATACTTGTGCCAAATATCTCGAAAAAATATTTAAAATTACAGGTGCAATCTTGGAACGCATTTTTGCTACCTGTTGATCGCTACTGTGTCCTCTTAATATTTTAGTTAAAAATAATTATTATTATGAAAATCAGAAAGTGACCAAATCAAAGTTTAAAACCTCTCCTTCAAGAGCCTGAAGAAATTTTGTCATTATTTTATTACAAAGCTATTATTTTTAACAATTAGCCCTCATATATCAAACTCAATAATCATTTTTAATCGAGTTATTAAGTGTTGAAAATGGCTATTTCCGCATTTTTCAAATTTTAAATCGCGTGTAAATAGACAACAATCAATTTTAGAGAAAAATCACAAGAGACCTTTTTTGATCAGAATGACCCAAACTATTTAAAAGCAATTGTTCGAAGTGAAAAAACCTGTGGATTTGTTATAAGGAGACGTTCAAGTATTACGTAACGCAGGTTGGGGAGGGGGGGGGCAAAAATCTTCAAAAATTGCGGTACGTAATACTTGAACGTCCTATTACGGTGCGTTATATAGGGGGAGGGGGGTCAAAAATTGCCTTACGTAATACTTCGCGTTAAAGTTTGTGCAAAAAAAAAGAATGTGTGTGTGCTTTGTATGCACGTAAGAAGTTATACTTTTATTATATAATTTCAAAGAAATAAATTACTTAACAGGTTATTTGTATTTTATTTAAATATTAAACTCACTTTCTTAGCTACCACTTTTAAAAAATTTTTATTAAAAGAATACCAAAAATTAAAAAAAAAGAATATGAATCGTCCGGGATTTCTCGATCTCCGGTCACACGCTCGACCACTGAGCTATATTCCCTTTGCTTTGACAGGTTACAAGATTTCTCATACATACTGACAAATTTAATAGACCAAGTGAAGTATACAAAAATACTTTAAATATACTTACTATTATTATAAAATATCTTATTCCCGAGGAAGACAAATCCACAGACACAAAAATTATAATAAATAATACATTTACTAAAAACATACATATCTTGACACGCTGACAGCGCTGACACATACATATCTTAAAAGATTAGCAACGAACTACATACTGTCTATGTGCGCATGCGCCCGGTATTATAAAATTTCACTCTCGATCGTAAAGAACTATAACTTCAAAAATCTAATCGAAATAATTTCGCTAACCGGGGAGACGATACAGCCTATAGCGCTAATTGTTAATATGTAATTAAAAATAACAGCTTCGTAATAAAATAATGACTAAAGTTTCTTCAGGATCTTGAAAGAGGGGGTTTTAATCTTTGATTTGGTCACTTTTTACTTTCATAATAATAATTTTTAATCAAGTTATTAAGCCTTAAAAATAGCCATTTTCGCATTTTGCATTGTTCAAATATTAAATCGCGTATATCTCGACAATAATCAATTTTAGAGAAAAATGACTAGAAATCTTTTTTGCTCAGAATGACCCAAGTTATCTAAAAAATTTGTTCGAAATGAAACAATAATTATTTTTGTGAATTTGTATAGAAAAATTGTTTAAACAATTTTTCGACCACTGCACCGCCTGGCACCCTGTGGATTCGTTATAGGGATCTGTTTTTGAGAAAGTTAGTGCAAAAAAATCGAGTCGGAATAATTTCGCTAACGGGGGCGACGTTATAGTCCCGACTATTTAACCATTTAGAATGTCTAAAACCATCCTAATTAGGATGCTAACTGACTAAATGCGATTACACTATCCTGAATTCAGGACTTTCTAAATATCTGACACTAAATTTAGGAAGATGTAATAGCCTCTTAACATGGAGTCTACCGCGACCGACACCTCCACCTTCACCGCGACCCACTGGATCTGTTCTTATTCTTATTGTTTGACTCTTCGTTTACTAGTATCATATAATAAAAATTATGAGCATATTAGCGTTTAATGCAGAACATTTTTTAGATTTTCTAAAATTTTAACAATAAAACAATAATTCTCTCTCTCTCTCGTCCGTTATCTGTAACAAAAAGAATCATTCGTAGCCAAAACGTCAGGACTCAGTTTATTCAGCTTCAGTAATATATTCGTAAAACCTAGATTTCAATAGGGCCCAACAACAATACGGACAGCAGGCATCAAACATACTGCGGAGAAATATACAAATATTTTGCATAAAATTCTGCTCACTTCCGTATTTAGTTGGTTACAAAAACAAAGAAAAATAAATTTTTGTATTTTTTCAATTCAATTTTCTACAGTATAGATAAAGATAATTTAGTAATAATTGCCCTAATAGTACATTGTTTCACGGTTTTTGCTCCAAATTTTAAAGAACCGCTTGGATTGATATGAAATTTGGCATACACATAGATAACATGTCAAAGAAGAAAAGTGGTATTTTACCGATGTGTACTTTTGCCCTGGGGGTGAGTTTCACCCCTTCTAGGGGAGAAAAAATATACGTTCAAAATAAGTCCGGAAATGAATAAACTGACTAATTCTAAGTAACTTTTGTTCTATAGCATTTTTTCACTAAGTCAATACTTTTCGAGTTATTTGCGAGTATTGAGTTTAAATAAAAATAAATCACGTTTTTGGACGGTCTTTTGCAAATAACTCAAAAAGTAAGTATTTAAGTATTTTTAAGTATCCGTACTTATTAGTAAATAATTAACTTTTCAATTTCAATACCCCATAATATGATTTGGTATTGCATTTGAAAAGGAAACAATAAATATTCAAAATGTAGTGATCGGGATTTTTGCTTATGCGAAGATTGTTGCATGTCGGGATTTTGGCCTGTAGGGATTCTGGCGTGTCGGGATTATGGCGTGTCGGTGTTTTGGCCATCGGGATTTTCGCTGTCGAGATTTTGGTTGTCGAGATTTTGGGCGTCACCGGTTTTGGACATACAATATTAGTGCTCACGCGATCAAACTTATCATGGCTGTAAATATTGTTTGCCCGGACATGCAATATTTGTGCTCTTTAAATGATTTGACAAATATAGATTCTGATAGAAATTCAACTTACTTCCTAGTCTGTTCACTGGCGGATCCAGGGGGGGTGTCATGGGGGTCATGACCCCCCCATAATTGTAAACCCACGTATCCTAGGGTTGGTAAGACTAAGTGACCTTGCATCAGAGAAAGGTAACTAAATCACCCTCAAGACCCATGACCCCCCAAACAAAATTTCTAGATCCGCCACTGAGTCTGTTGGCAATAACTCTTGTGACTAGCTTATATACTTGTGACAATAAGCTAATGGAGGGAGAGTTTATAAGGTCGCGTATATATTTCTCTATGGTATTATAATAATAATAATTAATAATTTTTATAGTAATAATAAAGTTCATAATCAACAAGAGAACATAACACCTCTAAAACATGTATTTATATTACTAAAATATAAGTTTAAACACTCATTTGCACTTCCATTCCATTCCCATATTCATAAAACTCCTACTCGATTTATTTTTACTGACCATATTTCCGTACAGTTTTGCTTATTTTATAGCTCTAATTTAACTTTTGACATTTCGAAGAAATTTTCGCACAGTTAACATTTTAAATGAGAGTAAATAGGTGGGACAATGCGGCAAAGCAATCGATACGAGAGCCGTTTTGAGGTAAAACTCCTCGTATTTTATGCATTGTAAAATAATAGAGGAGCGAGACTTTCTATATTATAACGATTAATTGATTGACGCAGCTTCTCGTTCCTTCTTCTTCAGGTGCCATCTCCGCTACGAAGGTTGGCAATCATCATAGCTATTTTAATTTTTGAGGCAGTAGCTCTAAATAGTCGTTTTGAGATGCCTCCAAACCATTCTCTTAGGTTCTTCAGCCATGAAATTCGTCTTCTTCAGATACTTCTTCTGCCATCTATCTTTCCTTGCATTACGCGTCACACGATGCCATACTTCTTACCCCGCATCACATGTCCGAGGTACTGTAACTCTCTTTCTTTAATTGTTAGTTCAACTTCGATCTCTTTACCTATTCATCTCAGCATTTCATTTTTCGTAATTCTATCTACCCAGGAAACCCTCACAATTCTTCTATAGGTCCACATTTCAAAGGCGTTAGGTCGTCTCATTGTCTCTAGGTTTAACGTCCATGATTCTACTCCATAGTATAGTACACTGTGCACGTAACATTTCGTTAGGCGCACTTTCAGAGCTAATGTTAAATCTTTGCTACATAGGACCTTTTTCATTTTTATAAAATTAGAATTTGCTTTTTCGATTCTGGCTTTGATTTCTGCAGTGTAGTCATTATTTTCTGTTATAAGTGTTCCTAGGTAAGTGTACTTTTTTACTCTTTCGATCTGCTGGCCCTCTACTATCAAGATTTTGTTAGTATTATGGTTGGTTTTACTAATTTTCATAACCTTCGTCTTTTTGATGTTGAGAGTGAGTCCGTACTCCCAACTACTAGTACGTTCTTTAAAGGTAAAATATTGCAAAACCTCTAAATTTTAAAGAACCGCTTGGATTGACATGAAATTTGGCATACACATAGCTAACAAGTCAAAGAAAAAAAGTGATATTGTGCAGATGTGTGCTTTTGCCCTAGGGGTGAGTTTCACCCCCTTTTGGGGGTAAAAAATATATTTACCAAATAAGTCCGGAAATTGATATAACGGCTAATTCAAGCAACTTTTGTTCTATAAAGTTTTTTCACCAAGTTAATACTTTTCGAGTTATTTGTGAGTGAATATGTTAATTTTTTTACAAAATAACCTCGTTTTCAGACTGTTTTCGCAAATAACTAAAAAGTAAGTATTTGGTCGGAAAAAATTCTTATTAAAAATATAGCACGTAAAAAAGTGAAAAGCATGGTGTATGTACTAGGTACACTAGGTACTAGTAGAAGAAGAGTTATAGCTAATGAAAAATAGGTTCATCAAGGTCATAGGTTCATAGGTTCATAGGTCAAATTCCAAATCGAATACTTTAACGTGCCATAACCAAAAAACGAAGCACTTTTTGGGGCAAAACTCATTTTAACTTTTTTAAAGTGTTTAAAAAATGCTTATTTTTGTTTTTAAAAAAAAATTATCTTCAAAAGTAAACAAGTTACTCTCAAAATAAAGTTGGTCCCTTTTTTTGGTAAAAAATCGGGAAAATCACCTCCTAATTCTCATTTCAAATGAATTTAATTGTTACCACTTCACAAGTTTTTTACTCGCGTATGTATTGATCATATGATCTGTAAGTTTTATCGGTTCAATGTCCTTATTTTTGAAACAGCTGTAGTTAGAAGGGCTTGAACGAGTCATTTATCACGAGTGTATGCAAATTTAGGAACACCGAATCTTTTATTGTTTAAGATATTTGGTATCTCTAACAATGTTTAAGTTATTTTGAAAAAAGCATTTTTTCAAAATTAAAATTTTTAAAAATTTTAATTTTAAAACTAAATTTTTTTCAAAAATAAGCACTTTGAATCGATGAAACTTACAGCTCATATAAACACAACATAATTAAAGTAACTTGTGAAGCGGAAACGATTAATTTCATTTAAGTTGCTAGTTGAGGGTGATCTTCCTGATTTTTTTTTGCCAAAACAAAAGGGACCAACTTTATTTTGAGCGTAACTTGGTTACGTTTGATGCTAGAAATTTTTTATAAAAACGTAAATAAAGCTTATTTTAAACACTTTAAAAAAAGTTGTAATGTGTTTTCCCCAAGAATGCTTCATTATTTGGATATTTCACATTGGATTATTCTATTTGGAATTTTTCGAATATGAACCTATTGTTCATTAGCTATAACTCTGCTTTTGCTAGGGATAGAAACCTAATGTATACACCTTTTTTTTTTCACTTTTTTGTAGGCTATAATTTTGGTAAGAATATTTTTTTCGACAAAATGCCTACGTTTTGAGTTATTTGCGAAAAACCGTCTAAAAACGTGGTTATTTTGTTGAAAAATGAACATATTCACTTGCAAATAACTCGAAAAGTATTGATTTAGTGAAAAAACTCTATAGAACAAAAGTTGCTTAAAATTAGTCAATTTATCCACTTCGGGACTTATCTTGGACATATATTTTTCCACCGCCGAGATGGGGTGAAACTCACCCCTAGTGAAAGAATGTACTATACACCTTACTATTTTATTCATGAGTCTTTCCAGGTCACGTAAAATATCGACTATTATACTGTATCATCTGCATATCTGTTGTTAACTAAGACTCTATTTACTCTTATGCCAACTGTTTCATCTTCCAGAGTTTATCTAATTATCTCTTCAGAATAAGCGTTAAATAATAGAAGTGATAGTATGCAGCCTTGCCTGACTCCTCTCTTTATTTCCATTTTTTCAAACGGTTCTTTTTCAATTCTTGGTAAGCATTTGGTCGAAAAAAATTGTTATTAAAAATATAGCACGTAAAAAAGTGAAAAGCATGGTGTATACACTAGGTCACTATACCTAGTAGAAGCAGAGTTATAGCTAATGAAAATTAACTTCATATTCGTCAAATTCCAAATCGAATAATTTTACGTACCATAACCAAAAAACGAAGCACTTTTTGGGGCAAAACTCATTTTAACTTTTTTAAAGTGTTTAAAAAATGCTTATTTTTGTTTTTTAAAAAAAAATTTATCTTCAAAAGTAAACAAGTTACTCTCAAAATAAAGTTGGTCCCTTTTTTTGGTAAGAAATCGGGAAAATCACCTCCTAATTCTCATTTCAAATGAACTTAATTGTTACCACTTCACAAGTTTTTTTACTCGCGTATTTATTGATCATATGATCTGTAAGTTTTATCGGTTCAATGTCCTTATTTTTGAAAGAGCTGTAGTTAAAAGGGCTTGAACGAATCACTTATCACGAGTGTATGCAAATTTAGAAACACCGAATCTTAACCAATTTTTATCTTACAGAAAAACAAAAAAATACAAAATATTCAGAAAAGTAAAGCCGACTTTTTTATTGTTTAAGATTTTTGGAATCTAACAATTTTTAAGTTATTTTGAAAAAAGCATTTTTTCAAAATTTAAATTTTTAAAAATTTTACTTTAAAACTAATTTTTTTTCAAAAATAAGCACTTTGAATCGATGAAACTTACAGGTCATATAAACACAACATAATTAAAGTAACTTGTGAAGAGGAAACGATTAATTTCACTTAAGTTGCTAATTGGGGGTGATCTTCCTGATTTTTTTGCCAAAACAAAAGGGACCAACTTTATTTTGAGCGTAACATGCTTACATTTGATGCTAGAATTTTTTTTTATAAAAACAGAAATAAAGCTTTTTTTAAACTTTAAAAAAGTTGTAATGTGTTTTCCCCAAGAATGCTTCATTATTGGGATATTTCACATTGAATTATTCTATTTGGAATTTTTCGAATATGAACCTATTTTTCATTAGCTATTACTCTGCTTTTGCTAGGTATAGAGACCTAATATATACACCATTTTTTCACTTTTTTATAGGCTATAGTTTTGGTAAGAATATTTTTTTCGACAAAATGCCTGCGTTTTGATTTATTTGCAAAAACCGTCTAAAAACGTGGTTATTTTGTTGAAAAATGAACGTATTCACTTGCAAATAACTCGAAAAGTATTGATTTAGTGAAAAAACTCTATAAAACAAAAGTTGCTTAAAATTAGTCAGTTTATCCATTTCGGGACTTATCTTGGACATATATTTTTCCACACCGAGATAGGGTGCAACTCACCCCTAGGGCAAAAGCACACATCAGCACCTTATCACTATTTTTCTATGACATGTTAGCTATGCGTATGCCAAATTTCATGCCAATCTAAGCGGTTCTTTAAAAGTTACAGCAAAAACCGTGAAGGAATGTACTATACACCTTACTATTTTATTCATGAGTCTTTCCAGGTCTCGTAAAATATCGACTATTATACTGTATCATCTGCATATCTGTTGTTAACTAAGACTCTATTTACTCTTATGCCAACTGTTTCATCTTCCAGAGTTTATCTAATTACCTCTTCAGAATAAGCGTTTAATAATAGAAGTGATAGTATGCAGCCTTGCCTGACTCCTCTCTTTATTTCCATTTTTTCAGACGGTTCTTTTTCAATTCTTACTTATAATTCGCTAATTGTAATAGAGGTGTGTTATTAGCCTTAAATCTCTTTCATCTAGGTTTTTACTTTTTTAGAATTTCCATGAGCCGATCATGTTTTACTTTACTTTTACTTTATTTTACTTTTACTTTCGTTCTCTCTAGAAGCTTCTTTGATCATTTAGGTATCTTGAAGGCACGGTTCTTATTATTATATTTCCTTTGTCCACGTATTTCGACTATTCTAGTTTTTTGATAATGCTTTCATCCGTAAATAATATTAGTGTAGCCTTAACTCTTTTTTTGTGTGAATTTGATGGCCTTGGCCGAGCCAATCAGCCAGACATTTTGTTATTTTAAAAACAAACAAATTTGATTTTTCAATTTTCAAACTCTAAATACATAACAAACTAACATTATTATCTACAATTATTATCTAAATAATACTCTGTTTTGGTTGATCATTTTTTTTTGTAAATTTTTATTCTTTTTTTTGTATTTTTTGTTGTTTTTTTTTGTATATTGTTAATTTGTTTTTTTTTGCAGATATTTTTCTTTAGCGGCGAATCGATTGAGGGTAAAATTTGATTGATCCGCGTGCATGCGCACACCGACAGTATGGTATTAGTTGTTATACGGGCTCTGATTGGGTGTTGAAATTTCAGTTGTTCAATATGGAGGTTATCGGTAAACAAAAATATTGTATTATATTAGTTTTTATTGATGTGTGGACCGAAATAAAATCAAATTTATAATTATAGTGACTTTTTAAATAGTATAGAAAAGCCGCAGGTACGTAATTCTAAATGTTTCAGTTGGAAATACCTAATAGTTTCAATACCTATCTATTTGGAAAATGTAAACAAAATAATGTAGTTACCTATTAGTAGGCAATGCTTTAATTTACATAATCTGATTACGAACAAACTTTCTACAAATCTTCATCTCATATATCGTTTTCTTACTCTATATTTTGTTGTATTTTATTTCGACAAAAATCAAACTAATAATTTTATTAAATTCATATAAATTTATGGTGTTAACGTTTAGTTTGCGTATATTCCCATATGACGTATACGAGAGTTTGGTGCAGTTTGAAATGGCGTCAACTTTCGTACGGCGCAGTAGACGTGAAGTGGGTTCAAGCCCCAAGCAAGTTATTATTTTTTTATTTTTTTTATAGATTTTATGATTGTAAATATATTATTATATAATTTTTGAAGATATTCTTCTTTTTTGAAAGTGGTAGATAAGAAAGTTAGTTTGATTTTTAAATAAAATAAGTATAAATAACCTTTTAAGTATATTTACTTCGTTTAAATTACCTATTATATAATAGAAGAATATCTTCTTACGTGCGTACAAAGTACACACACATTTTTTTTTATTATTTTTTATTGTTATTTGTTATAAATTATTTTTTTACTAAGCCCTAACTCTGTCCGCTTCTTTATGTGCCTTCAGTAAGAATTCCGTATTTCATCGCTTTGAGGTATTCCCAATGATCTTATTTCTATTGGGGACCCGTCTCTCGCCGCGCGGTTATTACTATCTTGTTTGTGGTCATTCGGCTTATGTGGTCATTCCATTCTAATCTTCTGTTTCTTACCCAGTTATTAATGTTATCCACCTTACATCTCCGTCGTATATCTGCACTTCTAGTTCTGTCCCATAGTGTCTTAAAATCGATTGTTTGGGTTTTGATCTCTGCTATTTCTAGTATTCTTTTTGTTCTCTCTGTGTTAATTCGTATTTCAGAACCCTCCAGTTCTAATTTATATCAGTAGATGTAAATTAGATCTATACTCCGTCCCAAATCGTTTTTTTTTCGTGCTTCATTAATTTTGACATCATATAGGATTTTAAGAATATCGCAAATCATTACAGACATTTTAGTTAAATCTGACACTGAGAGTTGTCAGAATATTTATATTTATATAAACATCAATATTTTTATACAAATATTTGCCAGAATATTAATATTTAAAATAGTATAATATAAAATTAAATATAATATAATAAAAATATAATATAAAATTTCACTATACAATCCCCGAATATATCAATGACAATATTTACGTAGATGACAAATCGCAGATGACTGCGAAGCTCTTAGAGCAGCTGAAGATAGAGACCAATGGAGAAACATTTTTAGGAATATTGGAAGAAATCACGATCATCAGTAATGGGGAAACGACAAGAGAAAGAGATGACAAATTTCTAACTTAGAAATTACAATTGTCATTTTACCACTTGATCGATTATTCTTTGGTCAAATTATCTTACTCGCCTCATTCAATGGTTATCTATTTAGAGTATTGTAATCGCCAACCAATTATACATATATAAGTATAAATTCGTTTTAATATGCAAATACCCGTCAAGGAATACATAATTTTCTAAGTTCAATGTATAATAATCACAGAGGAACGTTTTTTTCTGTCGCTTCCAACTGTAATGCGTTAGAGAGAATTCGATAATCTTTGACGCACTGAAAAAAGGGTTTGGGACGAAGTATACTTCCTACGTCATGTTAAATTTTTGGCAGTTATATTTATGTAAGTGGTACAACATAGGTTGTAAATCATCTTCACTTTAAGAATATTTCGTCGTCTGTATAGATTATTCAATTTGGCATATTTTTTTAATTTCTATTTTTTTTGTGTATTGTATTGTAACCATGATCATGTTAAAAAGTCGAGGACTAAGGGAATCACCTACCTTATCCCATTGCCGGCTTCAGTTAGGTCAGTTAGTTCTTCTTCCACTGTTACTTGTTCTGGTAGATATTTTCGATCATTTTGATTAATCCTAGAGGTGTATCTCTTCGATATAAATGGGTAAGGTCTTTTAATTTGACCGTATCAACCCCAATATGTCTTCTTTGCATTAAAGTCACCACCAATGATGTATCTCTTACGTAATACATATACTTCACATATTGCTCTCTACTGATGAATGTCTAGGAAGACAATATTCCTGGTCTGAGAAATAGCTTCTTTAGCTAACTTCCTGACTGTAACCTGTAAATCCTCCTCCTAAGTGCCTTCTTTATTGATGTTGGCGATCAATATGGCAAATTTCTTTCTGTTCTGGGCTTGATGAGTTAAGTTATTCCCTGTTATGTGGGTCCAATCTCTGATATTTCAGAGCCAGCATTTTTTCTTTCTTCCTATACCCCTTTTACCTTCCATTTTGCCTTCTAATACTACCTGGAGGTGCTCAAATTCCCTATGGCGCATTATGTTTCCTAGATATGACGTCTTTCTAATTTTGATTGTATTAATTTGATTGTGTTCATTATTTCCAATATTTCTTCATTCGCAGTTCTACTGGTCCAGCTTATTCTTAGCATTCGGCGGTACATCCACATTTCGAATGAATTTAGTTTGTTGACGTCATACTGTTTTAATGTCCAGTGCTCGCAGCCATACTTTAATGGAGACCACACATAACACTTTGGTGATCTCAATTTTATTGGAACTAATAGCTTGGGGTTACAGAGCATTTTACACATGTTCATGAAACCAGACTTTGCTATTTCAATGCGTCTTCTAATTTCTTTTGAGTGGTCTAGCTGACTATTATAATTTAGCTCTCTGCCCAGGTATATGTAGCTTTGGGAACACTGAAAAGTAATACCATTTATTTGTTGGGTGTACATTGTCCATGGGGGTTCTTGTGGAATACCATGATTTTGGTTTTGGAAAAGTTAATGTCCAATCCCAGCCTGTGACTTTCTTCTGATAATATGTTAATAAATATTTTTAATTGGTCTTTTGTTTCCGCTAATACTACGGTGTCATCGGTATATCTTACCTTGTTATTGATAATTCCATTTACTCTCGCACCTTCAGAGCGAAGAGAAGCTCCAATCATATGTTCGGCATAGACAATAAATAATAGAGGGGACAGAGTACACCCTTGACGCACTCCTGTTTCTATGTTTGTGTAATTGGTGTTTCCGTTGTCTGTTTGAACGCATTATGTGTGGTTCCAGTATGTATTGCTTATGATTGCTATGTCGTGTCCGTCCAATCCTATTTCTTTTAACACCTCAATCAGTTTTTCGTGTCTGATGCGGTCAAGGCCTTTCTAAAATAGACACAGCACACATACAGTCATTTTTAAACCTCAAGATACGTTTCTGCCATCTGTAAATACCAACAAAATAATGAGTAAGTCGTTTTATTATTATTTAGAAACCTAAAGTATGCTCGCACATTCACTGAGATTTTTTGCACAATCTACTTACATTTATTTATACATTAAGAATTGTGTTATATTAATAATATCAAAAAATAATAAATGTCTACCTCTATACTCTATAGCAGGGGTCACCAACCGTGAGCTAGTTTTGTGCGGACCGTCAATAAATTCAGAATATACCTAATGTTTGGCAATTTTGAAATGTTTGGGCATGAAATTGTGTACTATGTTTGGCTCAACTTATGTGTGCGAAGCCGCTTTATCAAGAATGAACTTTATTAAAAATCGGTAGAGATCTCACTTAACAGATGAATATCTCAGCTCCGTAATGAGGCTCAATTGCACTAAACTCACTCCAAACTTCAGATAGGTTGAACATAAAAAGAATGTAATAATTTTGTAAAGAGTTTTCCCCCTTATTATTATACTTACTAATCATTAATTTTGAAATTAAGTAATCTCTAATATAAAATTGACATGTGCATTTTTTATATTCATTTCCTCTCTACTTTATGTTGAGTAGGAGTGCTTTTCAGATATGCATTTAATTAAAATAATTTTTAGATTTCATAAGTTTGCAACAAACACCTTGCATTGAAACTAATGTAGAAAAGATAACATGTTAATTAGCATTTTGTACTATGATTATTTATTTTAGATTCCTCAGTTTCCTTTCTACAAAATTGAAGATGTCTAAAAACTTCATTAGCATTCAAAATATAAATTCCTACTTTTTAATAATTTCTCAGTAACAATTTACAATACTGCTGCTTTCAAAATATACTGATAATAACATCAAAACAATACACAATGAATTTATATCTTATTTATTGTACCAGGAAAACTTACAGAAAAGTATACAGTAACCAAAAAACAATCAGATATTATTAGTTTTCCTTTCCATATTAGTCCATTTATGAGGCCACTTTCGTATGAAAAATGTTTCTGACTCGATTTCTTTGCGGATTCCTGTTCAAAAATGTCCCCTTTAAACAAATCAGAAGGGTGCCGGATGAAACAATTTTTTAAGCAAATTCAAAATTACTTTTTTGACTCGAATAATGTATTTTTTGTTTTTTTGGGTAATTATAAACAATAAAGGTCTCTTGTCATATTTCTGAAAAGTTGATAGTTTTTGAGTTATAAGCGATTTAAAATCTGAAAAATGCGAAAATATGCATTTGCGATGCTTGAAAACTTTCAAGTTTTAATAAAATGACAGATCTTGTTTAATTTCAGATGACCCAAAAATGCTAAAAACATATTTTCGCGGGCAAAAAAGGTGATGTTTTGAATTTGTTAAAAAAATATTAAACAATTTCGGCCCAAAATTTCGCCCGGCACCCTTCTGATTTGTTTATAGGGGATATTTTTTACAAAAATCCACAAAAAAACCGAATCAGAACAGTCAGACACAGGCAGCATAAATCCGGACCCCGGAAGTGTCATAGGTTTTCGAAACGGACCATCAGGGAAACTAATTGGTGACCCCTGCTCTATAGTATACCCACTGATATATAAACACCTGGACAGAGAACTCGGGTATACCATATGCATAATCGGGTGTCCGCAAAATCTATCGACTGGTGTTTACTAATAATATGTTTACATTTATATAGCCTAACAATGTATATTTCAAGAATAACTTAGTTGAATAAAGTTTTCAAACTTTTGCGATCACAAATGAGACCATTAAAAGGCATTTTACTAATTATATTAAGTAAATAACCCCCAAAAAGTTAAAAAAAAAAATATTTTCACGTTAATAATGACAAAACACAACACAAACACGAGCAATGATGATGCATACCTATACAAAAACAAAACATCTTCGACCGTGTCAAGTTCGTATGATTTCTCTTACTTCGTATCAAAACAACACACAAACCTTGTTGGATGTTGCTCCTACCTTTTACGGAGTCTACTTATTATACGTCATTGAGCATACCTAATATTATTATTCTGTCTTCATTTAAGTTAGTTTGATGTAACAACTTAACTAATATTCATGTTAAGCTTTAATGCTTTGACAAACTCGAAACAGTAGGTATTATAATCACCATGACGACTAAATCCACATAAAACCGCGACTGCAACTACTTATCTAGTTTGTGCTTTGCTGTCTGAAAGATCTCTTCAACTCCATTTTTATTGCAAGATTACTTTGAACATCAAGCTATCTTTATCAACTTTTTACATCTTCAATATGTATGTGTTTATTATTATATAATTTTTATTAGCTGCTATTCAAATAGATAAAATAACTGTTTATTATAGACCTGGATCCCGCGTAGCAAAAAAAAGTTGATTAATAATAAGCTGAAAATTTGTTAATAGCTTAATGGTGTCTATTCGGACAAACTTTGATATATGGGAACATTGGAACAGGGGAAGTTTAAATTGTGGAGCAGGTTAAAAATTTGAAACGTCAGACTACGAAAACGTCACCTGTACTTTGTCGGACAGAACTTCAAATTGATTTAAGGGAAAAAACTCTTACTGTATAATATAATATGTATCCAAAAAATGGATATAATTTATAGACCAGTAACGATCTGTTTTTAGGTGGATGTGAGAGGTGGCATTCAGATTTTTGCGGATAAAGTTAGATGATAACTTCGTTAATAATAATTGATTTATGCTCCTTCTCACATATGCCCGGAACATTAATAAAAAAAAAATAAAATACTTAAAAATTTCAAAAAATGTCGTTTTTTTTTCTACTTTTTTTCTTATAACTTTAAAACGATTCATTTTGGAACAAAGTCGTATATGAATAAGACAAAGATAATTAAATTTTCTATCAGTTGCGATTGGTTAAAAATGACTTAATTTATCACCCTTGCTGCAAAATAGCAATAAATATAAAATAAAGGGCAAAACAAGTCTGTCATTATTCAATGATTTTCCATCACTTAGGTTACACTTGAAACCTTCCTAATTCGCTTAGAAATTTTTTGTAATATGCTTAAACCGTACACAAAATTTCATAAAATTGACTTACTAGATTTTGAATAATAACTTTGCAATCTAAACTTTTTTTAAAAAATTAAATTTATTTAAAATCTTGCACAACAAAAACTAGAACATACAAAGATTTGTCAATTTTTTTCATATAAAGAAGTACTTCACCTATCTAATTCACTTTACAGAATTGAAATCGGATTATTTAAGCAACCTCAGCAATGTTTTAAAATTATAAACAATTTTTTGGCTTATAAACAAATTAGTCCTGTGGCCAGGAGGGGGTGCTACGGGCTCCTTTATTTAGATGGACTTACCCAAGATTTTTATATATTTTTTGAACCGTAGAACACGAATTTTTTGGGTAACAGTTGATCCGGATGTCGATAAGATTGTTATAAACAAAGAACTTGAGGAATTACGTAACATCGTTCTTTCGCAAAATAAACATTTTTTTGTATTTCTTGGGTAATTCTAACCAAAAAATGTTCCTAAAAGTTTTTTCGTAGGACGCATAGTTTTCGACATAACCGTAGTGGAACTTTCAAAAATTCGAAAAATTGCAATTTTTGAACGCGAATAATTTTTGATTAAAGAATATAATAGCAATTCTGCTCGCAGCATTTGAAAGTTTAAGTCAAATTATACCGGTTTTAGTTATTTGCATTGCTAAAAATGATTTTTTTTATTATTAAACAAAGCTATTTGTTTATAAGCCAAAAAATTGTTTCTAAATTTAAAACATTGCTGAGGCCCCTTAAATAATCCGATTTTAATTCTGTAAAGTGTATTAGATAGGTAGAGTACCTCTTGATATGTAAAAAAATTAGACAACTTCTAAATGGTCTACTTTTTGTTCAGAAAGATTTTAAAAATTTGAACTTTTTTAAAAACATTTAGATTGCAAATTTATTATGCAAAATCTATTAGGTCGATTTTAATGAAATTTGGTACACGGTTTAAGTATACTACAAAGAATTTCCTAAGCGAATTACTAAGGTTCTAAGTGCCACCAAAGTGGTTAAGAACATTGAATAACAACAGGCGTATTTTGAACCCTTATTTTGTATTTATTGCTATATTGCAGAAAAGGTAATACGTTAAGACATTTTTGACCAGTCGTATATCATACAAAAATCAATTATCTTTATTTTATTTCTCTACGACTTTGTTCCAAAACGAATCGTTTTAAAGTTATAAGCAAAGAAACAGAAAAAAATCTACGTTTTTCGAAATTTTTAAATATTTTAATTTTTTTATTAATGTTCCGGGCATATTTGAGAAGAAGCATAAGTCAATTATTATTACTGAAGGTGTCACCTAACTTTATCTGCAAAAATCAGAATGCCACCTTTCACATCCAAAAATAGACGTTTTTTCACAGATCCTTACTGGTCTATTAGGCATAATTAGGTCATTACAGAAGGTGTTGTTTCTATAATCACAAACAAAGCAAAGGTTGATTGATAGAGTTTGTTTGGGTAACCTCGCAAGTAAGTAACGATACTCAGGTACCGTTTACTTTCAAAGTCCAAAATAAAGAAAGATATAAAAAGCCCGAAGATGGGTAAAATAGATGATTATTAAGATTACTAATATAGTAGCAGTCTTGAGAGATGGGTGTCTGAACGACTAACCCGCGAAACAACATCTTCTTAACCTTACGTTTATGGACGTTGTAAACTTTATATAAAAGTATAGTTTAGAGTCAGTGTTTTCCTAAGTTCCGATAGTTGGCTCCCTTTCCGTCCCTTAAGGACCCAACACGACAGTTACCATTTCAATAAACTCTCATGCAAAAATCAGACTGTTATTTATCACCTGCTAGAGGGTTATGGGGTATGGAATACCTAAAATTTAAGCTCAAAATACATCTCAATAGGAGGGGGGAGTTATAACCCCCAAACCCCCTTCCCTGGTTACGCCACCGACTACAGGCATTCAAATGAGCCGTTCCCAAACTTAAGCTCCAATCTCACTTTGTTGTTCAATTCTATTGCTAGCTGTTAGTTTGTTTCTTTGTTTCATACTTTTCCTTTCGTTACTTTAATTAACTCTAATTGACTAAATCTAAACAGCCCTTATAATTGGCGCTCAATTAATGGTACACACTGTATACTTTTACCACTACACAATAATCGTAAAAAACATTCTTTTCTGATTTATCAAATCAACACTAACACTTTTCAGTCTTTTCTGCTCCGAAACTTCATCAGTGTCATTACCAGCTCGCATCTAATTGCCTTTTCTTCTCAACTTACCGTAAATGAAGCCAAACAAATAGCTTGATGGCTAAGAAATAGGAAACAGAAAGATTGATAACCCCCTTTCTAGCCAGCTGGAACTCTAAAATGTGTTTATGGAGCACATTTATCCAACTTTGTTCGCTACATTACCCAACAAGTTACAATAAAATGGATGTAACTCTGTATGTAAAGGATTTACACTAAATGAATTAGATATAGACGAATGTTACAGTTAAGTCTATGGTTCTTTACCCGTGAGAGATCATTTAAAGCATACGAAATAAGTCGGAAATTTACTCCATGCAACAGTAAGTGATAGAAAGTGGCTACTGCTCCGATCACGGATTTTAATATAAATTTTGACGTTCACAAATAAATATAATGTAAAATGTTAGCTTTGCTTTAAAATTTTTGTGCAGAATTTCAGCTACATTTGAAGTAGCTTAATAAATTCTTTAAATAACATTAGTGATTATTGTGAAAAAATAATTTTCTCATTTCTTTCACTTTTACGGAAACTTAAACAAAACCATTCGTTAACTGTAAGAATGAGGTTAATTTTGTGTGTAAATTAATGGCAAAAAACAGTTATCATATTATTTCAAACCGGAATATAAAATTGGTTAAAAAATCCACAAGGAAAAAGTTTTCCTGTAGTTGTCTGTATACCATATAATACAAAAACAGTAAAATTCTGTATAAAAGGTATATTTAAAATCCCTCAAAAGAGCCACATCAAAATCACAACATAACTAGTTTTAGACTAGTTTACCAGTCATCATCAGTGCTTACGTGCAATGTACATTGTACAATGTACAGTAAAAGTTGTCCGTCAAGGAAACATTGGTTTAAAATGTTACATTAAACTAGGATGTTTAAAATATTTGGCTAATCTTCCCCAGGTAACATCTGAGCTGTGGATATGACTTGTTCACATAAAAGTATGGCGGCAAGTTGATGTGGCTCTTTTGAGGGATTTTAAATATACCTTTTATGCAGGATTTTACTGTTTTTTTTTTATAAAATTAGTTGTAAAAGCAACTGTTTGTGTAATATAAATAACTTCTAAATGCAAAAATAAGACAAAAGAAACAGCAAAAAAATCCAACAAACTGACAGTCACAAGTAAACAACCCAGAAACGTCACAAATTATACTTAAAATTTGAAAACGTCTCCAAGCGTCTTTTTTGTACCTATCTATTCTCATAAAAATAGCATATGCCTTTACTTAAAAAAGAATGTGTGTACTTTGTACTCACGTAAGAAGTTATATTTCTATTATATGATTTCAACGAAATCAATATACTTTAAACAGTTTCTCTACTACTTTCCAAAAATTTTTATTAAAACAATACCAAAAATTAAAAAAAAAAGGAATAAAACATACACACACACATTGAAAAATGCCACAAATGATTTCTGAACAATAATTGTTGCCAAAAATTTTAATTAAATACGTATTTTCTGAAAAAAATTATATAATAATATACTTACAATCATAAAATCTATAAAAAAAAATGATATAACTTGCATTGGGCTTGAACCTACTTCCCGTGTATCCCGCCGTACGAGAGTCGAAGAGATTTCAAACTGCACTACCTTCGCGTATACATCATGTGGGAATACACACAAACTGAACAACTTTTTGACATTTTGTTTATATGAATTTTTATTAGTTTGATTTTTGTCGAATTAAAATACAACAGTATAAATATAGAGTAAGAAAACGATACATTAGATAAAAATTTGTAGAAAGTTTGTTCGTAATCAGATTATGTAAATTAAAGCATTGCCTACTAGGGGTATAGCATAGCAAGTACTAGGTAAGTACATTATTTTTTTACATTTTCCAAATAGGTATGAAGATAATTTTTTATTGGAATACAACTGAAACATTTAGAATTACGTACCTGTGGCTTTTCAAAACTATTTAAAAAGTCACTATAATTATAAATTTCATTTTATTTCTGTCCTCACAACAATAAAAACTAATATATTATACAACATTTCTGTTTACCGATAACCTCCAAATTGAATAATTATTGACAGATCATTTCAACACCCAATCAGAGCCCGTATAGACTAATACCAAACTGTCGGTGTGCGCATGCGCGCAGATCAATATAAATTCACCCTCAATCTTAATCGCGCCTAAAGTAGTATAACTTCAATAACAGGCGGTATCAGGTTTGTCTTTAGTTTCATGCGTGGAAGACAATGATGCTAGATAAAGAGTATGTGTTTTATGTTGCCAGATATTAATGACGGTTAAAAAACCAAGGAGTTATCTGTATTAACATATAATAATGCAGTAAAATAACAAAGATAATTTGAAATATGCCATTTTGATCAAATAAAGTCTAGACTAAAAAATAGCTTCCATCATGGAGTGAAATTATAACAATATTTATTCTACACCTAAAAGTGGAAATAATATATATATTTTATAGTAGAGCAGAAATAAAACTAATTATAATAACAGTACAAACATAATATTAAATTAAATTAAATTAACAAACATGACAAAAACCTTTTATAATTACAAAATTTTATTATTTAAATAGCACTAGCAGTATAATTTAACAAAAATCACAATAAAAATCAAATTAAAGCCAACATAAAAATAAAAATAAAACGAAAATTTACCAGGCCGTGAAAAAATGTGGTTTTAGGTATCTATGTAAGCAAATTTGTTACTATCACCGATTCAATGAGCGCATTATATAGAAAATAATAGAAAATTATACAACTCACGTTGTATGTATATAGCATTGTATACAGACGTCTCAAGATCAACAAACAAATGTTTACTTCATCTGGGTTCCTTCGCATATGGGAATAAGCGGCAATGAGGTAGTGGTCTCCTTGGCAATCACTGCAATTACCGACCAAAGTACTGCTATAATAAATCAAATACCTTTTACTGATTACAAAGAAAACATCAAATACTCCATCTAGAGAGCCCAACTACTTGGGATCATACTGCTATCAAACTGAAAGAATTCAAAGAAAAAACCAAGGTTTACTTACGCAGAAGCATATTTATGTTCAACAAGGATTCTGCTCTGATGTGTACCAAGTGCAATAGTCAATTATCAGTGATATATACAGAGTGGAGCAAAGAAAAGAGACCACCTCGATATTTGGCAGTATTTATTAGATTTTAAGAAAATGACGCAACAGGTCAATTTTTGATTTAAGGGGGACACATTTTTACGGTACATACATCTGTAATTTGTCAACCCCCTCCTTTCCACTTCCCCCACCCGTTATTTTTAAATAGGGAATAGGGTCGTGTGCTATCTTATTTAAAAGTTTATTCAATTCTCTATTCAGTAATATAAGCATTAACATAATTATTTATACAGGGTGCCCAAGAAAATTTTTTTAAATTAAATTAATTGACACAACAAGAAAAATGTATGTAATTTATTTAACTCAAAATACATTCTACTGCTGTCACAAAACAGAAAAAATGTTTATTTCATAAATAAACATTGTTTGTTGATTAAATTCAATATTTAACCTACCAAGAAGCAGATGGGTAGCAGCTTGAACCTTGAAGTTAAGCGAAAATCAATGTTTATTTATCAAATAACATTTTTTCTGTTTTGTAACAGCAGTAGAATGTATTTTGAATTAAATAAATTACATACATTCTTACTTTTTGTGTCAATTCATTTAATTTAAAAGAAATTTCTTGGACACCCTGTATAAATAATTATGTTAATTTTTATATTACTGAATAGAGAATTGAATAACCTTTCAAATAAGTAAGCACACGACCCTTATTCCCTATTTAAAAATAAGGGGCGGGGGAAGTGGAAGGAGGGGGAGGGGAAGTGGACAAATGACAGATGTATGTACCGTAAAAATGTGTCCCCCTTTGATCAAAAATTGACCTGTTTCGTCATTTTCTTAAAATCTAATAAATACTGCCAAATATCTAGGGGGACTCTTTCCTTTTCCCACTCTGTATGTAATTATCCAGTGCCAGTATACCAAAAGAAAGTGTGTGCACTTAGAGAAAATTTAAATTATTTCAAAATAACTAATCTTTTATATCAATTAAATACAAAATTTACATTTACTACAAATCAAGAATTTAACTAAGGAAAAGGAATAAAAAATTGAAAATCTTCAATATTTTAATTATTAAGAAAAACGGTTATGATAATTTAGTAGGGAGTATTATATCAACTCAATGGATCAGGCATACTTCGAATTAAGGCGGCAAATTCTTCCTGGAAGATTTACTCCCATTCATCACAAACTGCTTGTTTCAATCATTAATAATAAGTATGAAATTCAACACGATTACATCGATTACATCGATTACATCGTCCCAGAATAACTCATGCATGCTCTATCGGATTTAAATCTGCACTCCTTGGGGGCCATGGTAATAAAGTAATTCCAATTTAATGCAAGTAATCCCATGTTATTCTTTCAATGTACAAACCAGCATTATCTTGCATCAGGAAAAAGTTTTCTCTAACAAATGGGGCAAACAGCACTACATGATCTTCTAAACATTGTTCAATATATCTTTCATCAGCAGTTTAAATTTCCCCCCTCAATTATAACAAGTTCTGTATGAGCCTTTAAGGAAATTCTTGCCCACACCACTATGCCACCTCCACCAAATTTAATTCTGGGAGGAAAGCAACATTGATAATAACGTTCACTAGTTCTTCTAAAAATCGTAGGTCGACCATCTGATGAGAACATACCTTTAAATCTTGATTCGTCCATAAAGAAGGCTGCAGTCCATTCTGCAACACCCCAATTGTTCGCAAGCGATGTGTACCTCTGATCTGCTGTTAATAGAGGTCTCGTGACAGCTAGGTACTCTGGACTTTAATGCATGTCGTTCTCTAAATACATATTTTGTAACCATTTTGGAAATTGCAACCTTTACATAGAAATCAAAGGTAGGATAGAGAAAACAAGATCTGCACAAACAACCACAAATATTTTTAGAACAGCGGTGTGCAAAGTACAGATTGCAATGATGGTCGCCAACATCCGAAACGGATAGGCACTACAAGAAGAAGATTCTCAGTAAAACTACTAAATTCTAAATAACAAGTAAGACATAATATTTAAAATAAACTGAAGATATGATAAATAGTAAACAAATAATAAATACTTACCTAGATAAATGAAAAGTAATAGCTATTTGTATAACAAGGGAGGAAAGTGCTACTTTTCCTCCCGAGAATGAAGTTTACTGCCCGACGCGTAGCGGAGGGCAGTAATCATTCAAGGGAGGAAAAGGCACTTTACTCCCATGTTATACATATGGTTTTTCCACCTTCCTCAAATAACAAGTCATTTTTTCATTTTTACTTAATTTATTTATATAACTAACCAACAAAATTTATTAGAACTAAAATTAACAAGTACGTACAATATAACTGTCAACTGTCAAATATAAGTCAAATTAATAATGTAAACATTGTTAAATCAAAATAACAATTTACTGTTTTTTACCATTCTGCAAAATACAGAGTGTTTTATAAATAAACGTTAAAATGTATAGAAACTTACGTAATAGAAAATAGATATTGTACAGGGCGTCAATAAGTTACATTTCATGAATGAAATACCATGACGTCACTTTTACTTTTCCTCCCTAGGGAGGAAAAGTACAACTTTGCTCCCTACAATCAGGTCCGGAAAAGTATACTTTCGGTAGAGGTAGGTGGAAAAATTATGTATTGGTAATTATACATACAGTAAAAATTTTTCCCAGTAAAAATATTAAATCATAGAGTAAACTGTAGATAACAAACAACACGTGGATTAAAAATAAACTGAAGCGATGATAAATATTGAATAGTAAACAAATAGTAGGTAGAATATTATCAACTATAATTGGCAAGTAACATAAATTGAATTGATATGATATATTCAGTGACAATAATTATTCTAACTATACAGGGTGAGGCAGATAACTGGCCTATTAGAAATATCTCGAGAACTAAAGGCAACAGAATCATGAAAATTGGAATACAGGGGTTTTGAAGGATGATCTATTAAATGAAAATATTTTCATCTCTTCGCAACTTCCGGTTATAGCGGAAGTTACTTATAACTTCGTTTTTTTAAATGGGACACCCTGTATATTTTTACATTTTTGGATTCTCTTCGATGTCTTCTTTCTTAAAATATGAGGATTTGTAATGTTATACAGGGTATTTTAAAAGATAATTACGTTTTTTTATTAATTTCGTAGCACTATTCACACCCTGTCGAATTGTAGTAGTTTGACAACTAAAATTTTACTTACTTTCAAATGATTTTTAATATAGTCTACTATTGTTAAGAATCATTAATATAGCTAAATTATTAATTTTAGTATACAGGGTTGGTCGAAACTCGGAATGAGTATTTTCTGAGTTTTTTTAAATGGAATACCCTGTATTTTAGTATTGTAATGAAATGATATTTTATGGTACTTTTTTATTTCTTAAGCATTCCCTATACCTAACTGCTTTAATTTGTGCTTAATTGTTAGTCGCACCAACAATCTTAACTACGTAGGTACTTTTATAGCTAAACCATTATTGGTAATTTTAAGGATCAGTCAGGATTAATACGTATTTATTTCTGAAAAATTATTTGTGATTGAATATTTTCACGGCCAACCTAATAAAATTTTACGTATTTTTTGTTGAAATTAATGTTTAGCTTTTATCACCAATAACTCACAAATTAAAGCAGTTAGGTATAGGGAATACTTATAAAATAAAAAACTACCGTGAAATATCATTTCATTGCAATACTAAAATACAGGGTGTTCTATTTAAGAAAACTCAGAAAATATTCATTCCGAGTTTCGACCAACCCTGTGTACTAAAATTTCAAAATTAGCTATACTAATGATTATTAACAATAATAGACTACATTAAAAATCACTTGAACGTAAGCAGAGTTTTTAATGTCAAACTATTACAATTCTACATGGAGTGAATGTTGCTACAAAATTAATAAAAAAACGTAAATATCTTTTAAAATACGCTGTATAATATTACAATATCTCATATTTTAAGAAAGAAAATATTAAGGAGAATTCAAAAATGTAAAAATATGCAGGGTGTCCCATTTAAAAAAACCAAGTTATAAGCAACTTCCGGTATAAACGGAAGTTGCAAAGAGATGAAAATATTTTCATTTAATAGATCATCCCTCAAAACCCCTTTATTCCAATTTTCATGATTCTGTTGCCTTTAGTTCTCGATATATTTCTAATAGGCCAGTTATCTGCCTCACCCTATATACACATATCACTTCTACAAACAGGAATACGATTAATATAGTGCCTCAGTTGGCTAATTAGCTATAGAAATTGTTTGATTAATGATAATTATGCTGTAACACTGACAAGAATAACACACTTTAACGTCTTCTTATTATTATTGCCCGGTCTCCATTCGAAGGTTGGCGATCTAAATGACAAGTGTAGCTTTAGAAACTGCTACATCAAAGGTGTCTGCGGATGAGCGGTCAAACTATCTCCTCAGGCCTTTCAGTAACGAGTTCCGAGTTCTGGAGTCTTCCTAGTAATCCTTTATCCTGTACTTTACATTCCAATATGATTTTGAGTAATTCATATCTTTCACCTCTGAATACATGACACAAGTATTATATTTTCCTTGAATTTATTATAATGAATAATCAAAATTTTTGATTAAGTTTGACCATCTACAACTTTGTTATTTGTGCTCCTATTTTCAAGATTCTCACATCAGTTTGTAGGTGCATGTATTGATAGTCTGGGCTGATTATCGGAGAATAGGCCATTTTTGGGAAAAGTTATTTACCAGCAATTTTATTGCTGGAATCGAATTATAAGATCCTATATATTAATAATATAGGTATGCAAAGTCCTCAGATAGTGTGCTACTTTTTTTATAAACAAAATGGCGCCAAAAAATCGTGTTTTTTTCAATTATTGCTCTATAACTCCGAAGATTTTAATTTTACAACAAAAACTCCCAAATAAAAATTCACCGTGATTAAATTCTGCATAGATATATGTTTTTTTTTATCTGCTCCGATGAAAATTTGACTCGAAAAATGCGGGTTTTCCCAACAAAATCTTTAATTTTCAAATAAAGTTTTAGATAAGTAATTATCTACCAATATTTAAATAATTTGGTGACTTAAAAGCCTTCTTGGTTTAAATTATAGTTCCAGAAGCTGATGCAAATTAAACGAATATTTTAGCAACAATTCAGTTGTTAATTAATAATTAACGGTCGCAATAATAACCAAAATAATTACGATACACTGATCAAACTTTGAAATCTTATAAACATGAGATGCCTTTTTAACATTTTGTCGACAAAATATAATTTTTTTATTTTTTTGCATAATCTTTAAATGTTTAAAAAAATAGTTATAAACAAATTAACGTTTCTCAGAAAGTTTTTATTATATTGTAATCTTAACAAATAGCTAAAATGCTCATTTCAAATATCTTGAAAATGAATGCTTTAAAACTTTTTTGAAACCATTTACAAAAAAGTTATGAAACAGCAAAGTAAACATACGATTACTACGGTGTTTATATATTTTTTTAATTCTTTCAAAGCGTAGAAGTGAGTATAATGTACAAGCTAATTATTTACAAAAAAATAACGATTATCAATTTAATGGTTATATTTTAATTAAAGATTATAAATATATTTTTTTGTAATTTACACGCGCGAAAGTAGAATAATACAGCACTGTAGCTGAAATTTTCTCTCGGAGCGACGACCGGCCGCGCGAGACGTACACTTTTATAAATAATATATGCTGCGTGTCAGTCGCTTCGAGTGAACATTTTAGCTCCGACTCTGTATCAGGCCTACTTTTGCGATAAAAATTACAAAAAAAAGTATTTTTAAGCTTTGATTAAAATATAACCATTGCACTAATTTTTGACATTCTTTGTGAGTAATTAGATTGTACCATAGACTCACTTTTAAGCTTTGAAACAATTAAAACAAATTATAAACAATGGAGATTTCGTATATTTATTTTGCTGTTTCATAACTTTTTTGCAAATGTTTGGAAAATTTTTTTAAAGCATTCATTTTCAAGACCTATGAAATACGCATTTTAAGTATTTTATAAAATTAGAATATAATAAACAATTTCTGAGAAATGTTAATTTTTTTATAACAATTTTTTTTAAACATTTAAAGATTATGCAAAAAAATGAAAAATTTATATTTTGTCGACAAAATATTAAATAGGCATCACACCTTTATAATCTTTCTAAGTTTGATCAATGTCTCATGATTATTTTGGTTGTTATTGCGACTGTAAATTTTTAATTAACAATTGAATTGTTGCTAAAATATTCGTTTCATTTTCATCGGCTTCTGAATTTATAATCTATACCAAGAAAGCTTTTATTTCACCAAGCTATATAATTATTAATAAATAATTATTGGCCCAAAAAATTTATTTGAGAATTCGAGATTTTGTTGGGAAAACCCACACTTTCCGAGGAAAATTTTCGTCGGAGCAAATCGGAAAAAACACGCTTCTATGTAGAATTAAATTGGGGTGAATTTTTATTTGAGTGTTTTTGGTGTAAAGTTAAAATCTTCGGAGTTATAGAGCAATAATTGAAAAAAATACGATTTGTTGGCGCCATTTTGTTTATAAAAAAAGTAGCACACTATCTGCGGACTTTGCATACCTATATTAATAATATATAGGATCTTATAATTCGATTCCAGCAATAAAATTGCTGGTAAGTAATCTTTCTTTGTACTTTACTAATTAGACCAGCGTATTATAACTATTTTTTTCAAAATTAAAAGATTATGCAAAAAAAAGAAAAATTTATATTTTGTCGATAAAATATTAAATAAGCATCTTATCTTTATAACCTTTATAAGTTTGATCAATGTATCATGATTATTTTGGTTATTATTGCGATCGTAAATTGTTTATTAACAATTGAATTGTTGCTAAAATAGTCGTTTAATTTTCACCGGCTTCTGGAATTACAGTCTATACCAAGAAAGCTTTGATGTCACTAAGTTATTTAATTATTGATTAATAATTACTTACCTAAAGCTTTATTTGAAAATTAAAATTTTTGTTAGGAAAACCCGCATTTTCCGAGGAAAATTTTCGTCAGAGCAAATCGTGAAAAACATATCTCTATGCAGAATTTAATTGCGGTGAATTTTTGTTTGAGTGTTTTTGTTGTAAAGTTAAAATCTTCGGAGTTATAGAGAAATAATTGAAAAAAATACGATTTGTCGGCGCCATTTTGTTTATAAAAAAAGTAGCACACTTTGCATAACTATATTATTAATATATAGGATCTTATAATTCGATTCCAGCAATAAAATTGCTGGTAAATAACTTTTCCATGAATTTTGCTAATTAGCCCAGAGTATGATGTCGTTTTTTATTATTCCAATAACAAAATTTTTTTGCTTATACGGGGGTGAATGGAAGCATTGTATTTTCTTATAACTTTAAAAAATTCTGTGGAACAATTAAAGCGTTTATTTTGCTTCATACTCCTTTTGTATTATCCTGGAGGTATCGCTAAGGTTTTGCTTTTTGAATTATCCCAATATCTCTTTCCTTTTAAGAGCTGTAAATAAAAACACTGCTTTGAAGGTTTATTTAATTAAAAATATCAAACAGACTAAAATTAACAAAACAAAACAAAATTAACAACAAAACAAAACAATTCAATAGCTGGTATGTCCACCTCTTGCAGCAACGACTGCTCGCAATCTGTTTGGCATCGAATAAAGATGTGTTTTCCTTGCCTGGGGAATAGCCCGATATTCCTCTACCAGGGCCATAACTGTACCAAATTTTCTGGAGGCCTAGGATGACGGCGAATAGCTTTTTTTAGTTCATCCCATAAATGTTCAATAGGATTGAGATCTGGGCTGCATGCGGGCCATTCTAATCTTATCAATCCAACCTCTATTTTATGATTCAATCAGTGTTTTAATTTACAAAAAATGGTACAGCTCTTACAATAAAAGAGATATTCGGGTAATTCAAAAAACAAAATTTTAGTAATGCCTCCGGAACAATATGACAGGACTATGAAACAAAAGTAGCTCGTCCATTTTTCCACAGAATTTTTTAAAGCTAGGAGAAAATACAACGCTTCCGTTTACCCCCGTATAATGCCATTCAAGCAAATGTTTTTTGTTACCGGAATAATACCAAACGATATCAATACATGTACGTATAAAATGTTGCAAGAATCTTGAAAATCTGAGCACAAATAGTCTTCTTCTTCTTCTTCTTCTTCTTCTTCTTCTTTTTATATAGACATTACTCTGTCTGTTTTTAATGTGCCTCCAATAAGTTGTCATTCCATCTTTTTCGTGGTCTTCTCACTGATCGTCTTCCTATTGGGGAACCGTCTCTCGCCGTCCTTACTACTCTATTTGTTGTCATTCGGCTTATGTGGTCGTTCCATTCTACTGTTCTGCTTTTCACCCAGTTGTTAATGTTGTCCACCTTGCATCTCCTTCGTATATCTGCACTTCTAGCTCTATTCCACAGCGTCTTACCATCGATTTTTCGCAGTGTTTTCATCTCTGGTGTTTCTAGCACTTTTTTTGTTCTTTCTGTATCAGGTCGTGTTTCTGCCGCGTATGTCATTATTGGTCTGATGACTGTTTTGTAAATTCTGCCTTTCACTTCTTACCCGATGTTTTTATTTCTCCATATTGTTTCATTCAGGCAACCTGCGGCTCTGTTTGCTTTATTCAACTAATCTTCCACTTCTGTTTCGAGCTTTCCGTAGCTGCATAGTGTGATGCCTAGATATTTAAACTCCATGACTTGTTCTATTATTTGACCCTCCAGCTCTAATTTACACCTTATTAGATCTGCTGTTATAACCATGCATTAAGTCTTTTTTGGGGAAATTAACATGGTAAATTTTCTAGCGGTTATATTAAATTCGTGCAGCATACGTTGTAAATCATCTTCACTTTGAGATATTTGTATTGCGTCGTCTGCATAGCAGATTATTTTAAGTTGTTTTTTTCCCATTTGGTATCCTTTTTTTGTTCTTACTTTTTTTATTATTTCGTCTATGGTCAGGTTGAACAACAGAGGACTCAGGGAATCTCCCTGTCTTATCCCATTGCCAGCTTTTACTTTTACTTTTATTGTGTTGTTCTGGTAGATATTTTCGATCGTTTTAATTATTCCTAGAGGTACCTCTCTTGCGTACAATAAATGGATAACGTCCTTTAATTTGACCCTGTAAAATGCCTTCTTAAGGTCCACGAAACATAAGTATGCCGGTTTGTTGTATTCTAACGAGTTTTCTTGAATCTGCCTCATTATAAATATAGCGTCGGTGCATGATCTTCCCGACCTAAAACCTTGTTGTTCTTCTGCTAATGTTATAATTTTATTCAGTTTGTTTTTTATCACTTTGGTCGTTAATTTTAGTGTTGTGTATAATAAATTAATTCCTCTGTAATTCTCCGGGTCCGATTTTTCTACCTTTTTGAAGAGAGGTATTAGGATGCTTGATCTCCATTCTTGTGGTATTCTGTTTTGTTCTATTATTTTTTGGATTAGCTTTAATAATTGTTTGGTCAGGTCTTGTCCTCCATACTTTAGCAGTTCATTCGATATTCTGTCCTCTCCTGGTGATTTTCTATTTTTTAATTTCCTTAATGCTTCCGTTACCTCTGCTTCTTCAATATTTATTTCTTCGTTTGTTGTCACTTCAGGTGTTGGTGGTTCGTTATCGTTATCTTTAGCAAACAGAGATCGAAAATAGTCTGCCCAAGTTTCCTTCTGAATGTGTTTCGTTTTTATTAGTTCTTTCATCTCTTTTCTTTGTCCTCTGATCATTCTCCATATTTCCTTTTGTGTTTCGTAGAAGTCGTGTTACATCTGTTTTGAGAAACTCTCCCAGTGTTCTCTGTTTATTTGTCTGACTAAAGTGTTTGTTTCGTTTCTAATTCTTTTATAGTGGTTGTATGCCTGTTGTGTTTATTGTGTTCTGTATTATAAAAAGGCCTTCTTCTTTTCTTCACATTTTATCTCCACTTCCTCTCGAAACCATGGGGTTTTCTTTTTTAATATATTGGTATTCGGTACTTTCCTCTCTCCAAGTGATTCTGTTGCTGCGTTAATTATGTTACTTTTGAGTTTTTCCTACCTTCCCTCGATGTTATCGTTTTCTAGTATTTCATTATCAGAAATCTTATCATCAGTATTTAATTATCAGTATTTCATTATCAGCACAAATAATAAAGTTATAAATTGTCAAACTTAACCAAAAATTTTGGGGGGCGGAATTTTGTGCCGGTGAGTGTATAATTTTATAAAAGCCTAATGCTACAAGTCACGCAGTCTGTATGGGCCTATTCGTCTCTGTATTTCATGTGTTTGATTGTCTCTCCGCTTATTTTATCTCGTGTTCCAGGTGTTTGTAAGTCTGTTTGTTGTATGGTATCATTGTTAATAGTTATATTTCGACTCATTACGAGATTTGTCATAAGTTTAGTTTTCACAAAGTTTATTTTTAATCCTGCTCGCTCAACAGAGTTTTAAGCGAATGTAGCGCAGGAACTGTATCCTGCAAGTTATCTGCGATTAATACAACATCATCCGTAAACATCAGAAGATTTATTCTCTCTATAAATTATATTGATGCATAATTATCTTGCTATTGAGTGTTCTTAAACATTCATTAAAGCTACCGTGAACAATTTAGGTGAAATATTGTCTCCTTGTCTTACTCCTCAACCTAAGCTGAACTTTTCTGTATCTTCCTGTAGTCGTATACTTCATGTAGCGTCCGTGGTAGCGGATAGGTACTCTTCCACAATCCCAGTGGAGGACATACTTACTTCAGGGATGCGACCCTCTCCTACGCAAGCCTTGATTCTCTCTTAACTCCTGTGGAAAGAAATCATGTCCTAACCCCATTCCTACCCAATACCTATCATATCCTACCAATTTCCCAAACCAACTCATCAACCCGCCTGACAAGCATGGTGTTTTAAAGCCAAAACCCCTCAGCATGAACAGTACTCAGATGGAAGTCAACTAATATAAAATGAAAATAAGAGACATCTTATACTTCAATTCATTCAGAGAGGACCATAAACCCCTTACGTACATTTCACCATCATAACCTCTAAGAGGTAACCATATATACCCCTCCGATGATCCCCAATGAGTTTGAAACGTCTCTCATTTTATCAGATGACATATAAGTTTACCTTCTTCTTCTTTAGGTGCCATCTCCACTACGGAGGTTGGCAATCACCATAGATATTTTAATTTTTGAGGCAGTGGCTCTAAATAGTTGTTTTGAGCTGCATCCAAACCATTCTCTCAAGTTCTTCGGCCATGAAATTCGTCTTCTTTCGATGCTTCTTCTGCCATCTATCTTTCCTTGTATTATGAGTCGCAGAATGCCATACTTCTCGCCCCACATCACATGTCCGAGATACTGTAGTTTTCTTTCTTTAATTGTAAGTTCAACTTCCTTCTCTTTACCTATTCTTATCAGTACTTCATTGTTCGTAACTCTATCTACCCAGGAAACCCTCATAATTCTTCTATAGGTCCACATTTCAACGGCGTTAAGTCGTCTCATTGTCTCTACATATAACGTCCATGATTCCACTCCATAGTATAGTACACTGTATACGTAACATTTTGTTAGGCGTACTTTAACAGCTAATGTTAAATCTTTGCTACATAGGACCTTTTTCATTTTCATAAAATTAGAACGTGCTTTTTCGATTCTGACTTTGAGTTCTGCAGAGTAGTCATTATTTTCGGTTATAAGTGTTCCTAGGTAAGTGTACTTTTTTACTTTTTCGATCTGCTGGCCCTCTACTATCAAGGTTTCGTTAGTATTATGGTTGTTTTTACTAATTTTCATAAACTTCGTCTTTCTGATATTGAGAGAGAGTCCGTAGTCCCTACTACACCTTACTATTTTACTCATGAGTCTTTGCAGGTCTTGTAAACTATCGGCTATTATTACTGTATGATCTGCATATCTGATGTTGTTAACTAAGACTCCATTTACTCTTATGCCGACTGTTTCATCTTCCAGAGTTTCTCGCATTACTTCTTCAGAATAAGCGTTAAATAATAGAGGTGGTAGTATGCAGCCTTGCCTGACTCCTCTCTTTATTTCCATTTCTTCAGATGTTTCTTTTTCAATTCTTACTATTGCTCGCTGATTGTAATAGAGGTGTGTTATTAGTCTTAAATCTCTTTCATCTAGGTTTTTAGTTTTTAGAATTTCCATGAGTCTATCATGTTTTACTTTAGCAAACGCTTTATTGTAGTCTATAAAACAGACGTAAAGAGGACGGTTACCATCCAAACATCTCTGTGTCAGCACGTTGAAGGAGAATAATGCCTCTCTGGTACCCATACCATTGCGGAACCCATATTGAGTGTTACTAATATCCAGCTCCAGTTTAGAGTGTATTCTGGCGTGGACAATTTAAGCAGAATTTTCGAGGTATGTGGCATTAAGTTTATGGTTCGGTAGTGACTGCATTCTCTGGCATTCACTTTCTTTGGCAAGCACATAAATGCTGATGTCAACATTTGTCTAGGGATGATTCCCGTAGTATAGATAGCGTTGGACATTTCTACTATTATGTCCAAGTTTTTCTCGTTGACCAACTTTATCAGCTCGCTAGCTAATTCATCTGGACCAGCAGATTTATTGGTTTTCATAGATTTTATTGCCTGACTAACCTCTGATTTGGTTATCTCTGGGTCTACATCTCCGGTTTGGCTATCTACGGATGTACTTGCTTCTCTCTGGTCATGAAATAGTTCCTCGATGTACTTTTTTCATCGTCGTAGTTTTCGTTCTGTCTCCATTATAATAAAATATGATATTATACTATTATTATATTATATAATATTTTTATCGAGCAATATATTTGAGGTTTTTCTATTTCCTATTCCGGCTAGTTCTTTAACTTTTTTATGTAGGTTGAAGTTGTCGTATCTGTTTTGCAGTTCTTCTATTTCTTTACATTTTTCAGAGAAGTAGGTTTCTTTAGCCTCCCTAATTTTTCTTCCTATTTGGTTTTGAAGCTGTTTATAGCGGGTCTTATTGACGGTTGTGTTTTTTCTTCTTTTATTCATCAACTTTAGAATTTCCTCCGTCATCCATTCTTCTTTCTTACATTTGGTTGTTGTAAGTACTTTCTTACTTGGCTCTAATATAGAGGTTTTGAAGAATTACCACTGCTGTTCCTACGTTGCAATTATTTCCTGGGTTTCTGTCTGGATTTGTGTTGGTTTCGTGTTTCAGATTTTCTTTTGTTGCTTCTGACTTTAGTTTCTTCATGTTAAGTTTATTGTTGTTGCGGCTTTTTTGTATCTTTTTTAATTGCAGTTGAAACCTAGCAATAAGAAGACTGTGATCAGAAGATAAGTCCACTCCTGAATATGCCTTTACTGCCTGAATTGAGTTTCGATATATGTGCTTTATTAAGATGTAGTCAATTTGATTTCTGACAATTTTGTTGTCTTTGTCAGCTGGCGATTTCCATCTATAAAGTTTACCATATATTTTTAAATGGCAGATGTGCCACCCTGTAAAAAGTTTCTTAAAGACTATCTATGACGAAAATCTCTAGGGAATCCTTTAAAGATCAATCCTTCTTTTTAAGTTATGAGATTATTGTAAACACGTGTTCAAAACATGTTGACATATCTCAAAGCTTGGAACTTATTGACATATGAATATATGAGAAACTTTATTAAAAAAATCCAATTGAAGCTATTTATAGTTATTGTACAAATTTAATAAGCAAAATCTCTACAAATATTTTGTTACTGATATTCTATACCGAATGGTTTATGTATGAGCGTGATATGTAAAAGTTCGCAAATAAATTATTATTAAAATTGAAATAGTTAGAATTGCTTTCAAAGGTTATTAAAATGACAAAGAAATTTTCGTTTCTATCGAGTTTTATAAACTTAATACATTCACGAACAAAAATATTGTATATTTTGAAAATATCATGTGAAGTGAAATCTTTTGTGGTGCAATTTAGCCCTCCCCGTGTCACAGGTTTAAGATTAATTTTCAGAATGCGATGTTTTAAAATGTCATATCAATGCTCTATCGGATTTAATGATATCATCATCATCATCATCATCATCATCATCATCATCATCATCATCATCATCATCATCATCATCATCATCATCATCATCATCATCATCATCATCATCATCATCATCATCATCATCAGCAGCAGCAGCAGCAGCATCATCATCAACATGGCTTATTCACTCCTAACGGAGTGTTTGCTCCTTTTGGGCTCTCTGATTAATTTGTTGCGGAATCAGTCCGCTGTTGTCTTTTAATATTATAGCAGCATGTTGTGTGACTTGGCCCTGTCTACAATTTTCCTTCATTCTTTCCGATCCTGACACCGCTCGTTCCAATTGTAGATCCAATTATCGTAGATTCTTATCTTCTTTATGTCTCCTAAGACTTGATCTCTCCATTTTGTTTTGGGTCTTCCCTTTGATCTCTTTGTTGTTGGTCTCCAGCCAGTTATTCGCTTTAGCGTAGAATCTAGGTTAGCTCTTTGTGTGTGTTCCATCCACCTGAGCCTTTGCGCCTTCACGTACTTGATTATGTCTTCACCCTGGATAGCTTCTTTAATTTCTTCATTGGTTAACCTTCTAAATTCGCATACACTTATCCTCACCGGTCCCATTTATCCTCGAATTATCTTTCTGCCTAATATTTCTAACTTCATTTCATCCTTTTGTATTAGGCACATCGTCTCTGCACCATAGGTGATAACTGGCCTGATTGCAGTCTTGTAAATGTTTAATTTGATTGTCTTATTAATGTGTTTATCTATTAAGAATTTTTGGTAGTTACATTAGGTTTTATTACCCAGTAGGATGCGTTCATTTATTTCATCCGTTCTATCAGTTCTGCCATTCATCATTTAATGATATGGGCTAGGTATATGTTGGCCAATATAAATTTTAAATTAAATCTCATCAAGGTAAATATTCACTATCCTAGCGGCATGCAGATATGCGTTAACGTGAATTAGCATTAATCTGTCATATCCAATATGGCTGTCAGATGGCAAAACATGAATTTCTAAATGGTTTTTAATATACGTGTCAGCTGTCATTCACCCAATCACCTCCACAAGTGCGGTACGTCCTTTCCAAGAAATACCATTCCATAGCAATATTCCGTTACCACCAAAATTAACGTTCTGCATGAATTTTCAGCTGCATACTGTTTGTTAAATTTTCTGTAGACGAAGTTTTATCAATCGTGCTTCCATATGGTGAATGGTATGTCAGTTATAGTCTCACACAAAGCGTTAATTTTGGTGGTGACTGCATGCATAGTAGGGTGGAACGAAAAAGGTCAAAAAAATAAAAGATAAGAAAAATTCTTGTGGCTATCGTTTAAAAGTTGTGTCAGGTGATGAAAACAATTGGTGCGACAGCATTTTGAAATAGAAACATATCTTGAGGTTCCATATTGGATTTGAAAAATGAAAAACAAAAAAATTATTTTTGTCGAAAAAATCAATATGGCTCTGATCAAATTTCAATGATCGTGTTTTACCAACTAAGTGTGACATTCTAAAGTGCTTTCTCTTTATTCGTAATGAACTTAAGTTGACAAATAATAATAAAGATCCATCTATCGCCGACGTCTTGAATGCCGTTGCAACGAAAGTAGAACAAATATGAATAAAAGCTTCTATTCCAACATAATCGCATAAGTGCATTCAAGATATGATTAAAAATATTTATACAGAGAGTCAAAATCTTAAGCGATAGGTACACAAAAACTCAGTAAGAATCTGATTCATAAATAGAAAAGATTTGCCAGTTTCGAAACGAGTGTAAACTGTGTGTGTGTGTGTGTGTGTGTGTGTGTGTGTGTGTGTGTGTGTGTGTGTGTGTGTGTGTGTGTGTGTGTGTGTGTGTGTGTGTGTGTGTGTGTGTGTGTGTGTGTGTGTGTGTGTGTGTGTGTGTACTTATGATAAAATCAAGAAAGTACCACAAAGTGAGCGAATTTTTCTTTAAGATCAACGATCCTGTTGAAAAGTTACAATTGGACCAGTAGATATTGCAGCATCTGCAGCAATAAGGAAGAAAATGGAAAGAACCATGAAAGCAAAGGCAAGTTCTCAAAAATATGATACTGACGAAATTGTTCTTAAAGCATGTACCGTTGATTCCTCTAATCCTTTCATAAGTAGCAGGTTGTCTGACTCAAATTCTTCTGATGCAGATGATGATGAAGAAGAATTCATTGCTCCTTTGTCAACAGTTACAGTCCAACCATCTACGTCACAAATACTGCGGCACTTCACTTCAATGGCTAGTATGCTTATTTCATTGCAATGAACCTCTACGTCATTTAATTCAACAGTTACAGTTGAGTCCGGGAATCTTTACCCGTACGTCACCATTTAAAGCATACGAAATAAGTCGATGATAAGTCGGAAATTGAAATTTACTAAACGCAACAGCAAGTGACAGTGGATTTTGTCGCAATAGAAAACAACCTAGCAATATTACTAAAAACAACAGACCTTAGTACCGATCAGAAGTACTTGTACCAAATCAGTCAAACAGTTGCTGCGGGAAAATGTCCTAATGATTTGAGCCTTAAAAAACGTGGGAAAATATCACACGCAAGGTGGCTGACAGTTGATAATCGGTTGCTTCGATTGTATGTTGGAACTGAATGTTCCTATCCCTAATAAATTATGTTAGTACGTTTAAATTATGCTAGTATCCTAGCTGTTCTGATGGTTCAAAAGATTTATGGCGAATGATCCATTATTCATGATTTCTACCAGTTGACCAAAGAAAAATTGTCGATACCATTATCCAAAGGAATGCTTATTTTGCCCATCCCGAAAATGTATTACTCGGTATGATGAAAGATGAACGAAAACATATACGGGAGCTAGGACTACGCAGAGTGCCGAAAGCTAGAGAAAGTCAGAAAGAAAAAAAGATCCGGAGATCCAAAATACCAACATTAAATTTTAATGCTGCAGATTATAATGACTTAATTTCTATTTCTGGATTCAAAGTTATGGCTCCTCCTTTGCTAAAACATATTTCCAATGAAGATATAAGGGATAATATGATTGATTCTGGGAATTACAACAACATAGAGGTCTTAAACTGCCCTTGTCATACAAAATCCGTGGAAAGAACTGTTAAGTTAGTAATTGAAGCATCAGCTGCTGTTTGTGGACCAGAATCAAGGGATGGCTTTATTCGTTCAAGGTTGCAGTCTAGAAATACTATGCCGTTTTTTAACACAAAATCAGACTACCAATCTTAAAATGTATATTGTATCATAAAACAATTATTTAGATCCAAAGAACTGATAAAAAAATTAATTTTTAAAATTTTATTTTTTTTGTTATTCCCAAAAATTTAAATTTAATATGGAACCTGAAGATAGGGTCCAATACAAAAAAGATTTCTTACAGTTTTATTATACATCAAAACACAACTTTTTCGCACTAGCCCCATAAAAAATAATGACTTCGAATTTTTCGTTCCACCCTAATGCATAGTGCTATGGAGTGTTATTTCTTGGAAAGAAAATACCGAATTTGTGGAGGTGATAGGGTGAATGACAGCTGAGATGTACATTAAAAACATTTTAGAAGATCATGTCTTATCATTTGCCGACCATATTGGATATGACAGATTTGTGCTAATGCAGGATAAGGCGTTATTAGAATAGTGAATACTTATCTTGATGATATTCAATTTAAAAATGATATTTGCCACAATATAGCTCATATCAGATTTAAATCTGATCGAACATTTATATGACACTTCAAAACATTGCATTCGGAAAAGAAATCCAATTCCTATAACACTGGGAAGCTAAGTATTTCAGCACAAAAAATTTCACTTCACATGATCATCATCATGGCATCTACACTCCTAGCGGAGTGATTGGCGCCCTCTTTGGGCCCTTCCGATTCGTTTGTCGCAGTTAATCAATTCGCATTAACATTTTGGTTTTACAATTGGTTGCGTGACTTGGCATCTTCTACAATTTTCCTCCATTCGTTCCTGTTTTTGCTTCTGGTTACCCATTCTCTGACTCCCATCTTCTTAAGGTCCTCCACTATCTGGTTCTCCCATCTAGTTTTGGGTCTTCCTTATGGTCTGCCTGATACAGGTCTCCATTGGAAAATTTTATTGATAACGGCTTCAGGACTCCTCCTTTATATATGTCCTATCCATCTGATTGTCTGTGCCTTGATAAACTTGACGATGTCTTCTCCTTTAAGAAGTTTTCTTACTTCGTAATTCATGAGTTTTCTAAATTCATTATAACCTAAGTTTAGTGGTCCTGCTATCCTCCTAATTATTTTCCTTTCTAGGATCCTCAATCTTTCTTCCTCTTTCTGTGTCAGACACATTACTTCAGCACCATATGTGATTACTGGTCTAATTGCTGCCTTGTAAATTTTCAGTTTTGTATTCTGAGTAAGCTTCTTATCTTTAAGGAAGTTACTGTATTTCCAGTAGGTTCTGTTTCCTGCCTGGATTATTTTAATTTCGATACTTCTATCATTAGTTCCATTAACTGAGACTCCAAGATATTTAAAATGTTCTACCTTTTCAAATTCATATTCACCAATATTTAAGCTTAACTGGGTTTTTTCTTGAGCATATTAGGTATTTTGTTTTGTTTTGATTTATTTCTAAACCCCTTTTGGATGCTTCTTTGCATAACTTCATAAATTATTCTTCCTTTAAACTGTTTAGATTTCTGCTAATTAATGCTATGTCGTCAGCATACGCCACAAGTTGCGACGTCGGTGTTATAATCGTACCTTTTATTTCTGTAGCTCTTATTGTTCCTTCTATAGCGACATTAAATAGTTACGTTGATAGAGAGTCGCCTTGTCGTACTCCACTTGCTATTTCAATATTTTTGGTAATTCCGTTATCTGTAATTATTACTGCAGTCGATGCTTTCATTGTCATTTGCGTAAGCTTTATAAGTTTCATTGGTATATCTAGGTTTTTCATGTCTTCTATTAGGTCCGGTCTTGTTAAGCTGTCAAAGGCTTGCTTAAAGTCTATGAAAAGGATGTGTAAGTCGATATCATGTTCGTAACATTTCTCAATTGACTGTGTGATTATGTGAACTGCGTCTATTGTTTACCTTCCCTCTCTAAATCCGTGCTGGTAGTTTCCTATTTTAATTTCAATGTGTTTTGAGAGTTTTTGTCTGATTAATGGTGTCAATATTTTTTTAAGCATCTGTTTAACAGTGTTACTTCTCTATAGTTGTTACATTTTGTGGTGTCCCCTTTCTTAAGAATCGGAAATATCCATACAGTTTTCCATTCTTCGGGCATTCTTTCTTCTTCCCAAATCCTTATTATTAGGTCGTATATTTTCGGTTGTAGTTCTTCTCCGCCTCGTTTTATTAGCTCATTTGGGATTTCATCTGGGCCTGATGCTCTCTTTTGTTTTAGATTTCTTATCACACGTAAAAAGTCCTCATATGACAGCTATTTGAGTTCGATTTCATCATCAAAGTCTGTTTCTTCTGTATGTTCGGGAGAACTTTCTCTCGCCTTAAATAACTCTTCGTAGTGTTTCTTCCATATTTTGGCTTCAATCTTAACTGTTGGTTTCTTCTTGTTTTGTGATTTTATATATTTGTAAAGCTTTACATTATTCTTGCTATTTACTGCCAACTCTTCTATAACTTCATCAATTCATATCTTTTTTTTATTTGTACAGCATTTGTCTGAGTATTTCTTTTTTCTCCTATACTCTTCCAGATCTTCTTCTCTACCTGTCTTCAGCCATTTCTTTCGGGCTAGATTTTTTTCCCTGGTTGTTGTTTCGCAGTCTTCGACATACCATTTTTTTTCCTTTTTGTTTCTTTGTATCCTATCACTTTTTCTGCTGCTATCTAAATGTGGCCTTTTATTTCTTTCCATGTTTCTTCTATGTTATTAGGGTTCGAAACTTTTAAATTTGCTTCAAACTCTTTAGAATAATCTTTCTGAACAGTATCCGAATCTAGTTTCTTTACGTTCCAATTTTTTCTTTTCGTGAATTTCTTTGTGTCTTTAATTATTTTCATTTCCATATTTCCTATTACTAAGAAGTGGTCAGAATCTGCATTTGTACCACGATACGACCTGATATCTTGAATTGTTCAATTTAAAAATGATATTTTTCACAATACAGGGTGAGGCAAATAAAGGGCCTATTAGAAATATCTCGAGAACTAAAGGCAACAGAATCATGAAAATTGGAATAAAGGGGTTTTGAAGGATGATCTATTAAATGAAAATATTTTCATCTCTTTGCAACTTCCGGTTATACCGGAAGTTGCTTATAACTTCGTTTTTTTAAATGGGACACCCTGTATATTTTTACATTTTTGGATTCTCTTCGATGTCTTCTTTCTTAAAATATGAGGTTTTGTAGTATTATACAGGGTATTTTAAAAGATAATTACGTTTTTTTATTAATTTCGTAGCAAAATTAACAACCTGTAGAATTGTAGTAGTTTGACATCTAAAACTCTACTTAAGTTCAAATGATTTATAATATACTCCACTATTGTTGAGAATCATTAGTATAGCTAAATTTTTAATTTTAGTATACAGGGTTGGTCGAAACTCGGAATGAGTATTTTCTGAGTTTTCTTAAATGGAACACCCTGTATTTTAGTATTGTAATGAAATGATATTTTATGGTACTTTTTTATTTCTTAAGCATTCCCTATACCTAACTGCTTTAATTTGTGCTTAATTGTTAATCGCACCAACAATTTTAACTAAGTAGGTATTTCGATAGCTAAATCATTATTGGTAATTTTAAGCACCAGTCTGGATTAATATGTATTTATTTCTGAAAAATTATTTGGGATTGAGTATTTTCACGGCCAACCTAATAAAATTTTACGTATTTTTTGTTGCAATTAATGTTTAGCTTGAATCACCAATAACTCACAAATTAAAGCAGTTAGGTATAGGGAATGCTTAAAAAATAAAAAAGTACTATAAAATATCATTTCACTGCAATACAAAAATACAGGGTGTTCCATTTAAGAAAACTCAGAAAATACTCATTCCGAGTTTCGACCAACCCTGTATACTAAAATTAAAAATGTAGCTATACTAATGATTCTTAACAATAGTAGAGTATATTAAAAATCATTTGAACGTAAGTAGAGTTTTAGATGTCAAACTACTACAATTCTACAGGGTGTGAATGTTGCTACGAAATTAATAAAAAAACGTAATTATCTTTTAAAATACCCTGTATAATATTACAAAACCTTCTATTTTATGAAAGAAGACCTCGAAAAGAATCCAAAAATGTAAAATATACAGGGTGTCCCATTTAAAAAAACGAAGTTATAAGCAACTATATAACCGGGAGTTGCAAAGAGATGAAAATATTTTCATTTAATAGACCATCCTTCACAACCCCTTTATTCCAATTTTCATGATTCGGTTGCCTTTAGTTCTCGAGATATTTCTAATAGGCCAGTTATCTGCCTCACCCTATATAGCTCATATCAGATTTAAATCTGATTGAACATTTATACATATGACACCTCAAAACATTGCATTCGGAAAAGAATCCTATTCCTATAACACTGGGAGGCTAAGTATTGCAGCACAAAAAATTTCGCTTCACATGATAATTTCAAAATACCTATGCAATATATTTTTGTCCGTGAGTATATTATTATTTACTGGATTGTTCTTCCTGTTGATGTTTTCGGTGCTTCTGTAATAATTCCTGACCTTGTTTGCTTCAAAAGAGTAGGTATAAATGGTTAGTTCTCCAACTCCCATCATGATTGAACACTTAAAACTATAACCTCAACATTACTATAATAGGGGAGTGAAATTAGAACGAAAAGATACAATGTTTCGGAAAAAATCAAACAAGGTTATATTTTTCTAAAACTTTTTTTGTTAGTTTATAAATATGTTAAAGTAAAAAGTTCTACTCATAAATTTCCCCGCTAATTGTTTATTAATTGTTTAAACAATAACAATTGTTTTATATAAATAATGTTAAGAATATGGGTGAATTCAACATTTTATTTTGATAAAAAATGTTTTTATTTTAGTTTTGATTATTCAGAACCCGAATCTGACATTACAATTTGCAAATTCAAAATGGCGGATTCAAAATGGCGGATTTTTTCCTAAAAATCCTTAAAAAGTAGTTGTAAAATCCGAATTTTTTTTATAAAACGTGTTTGTTTACATATATGTAAATATTTTTGAGAGGTTGCTGAACCTGAATTAAATTTTGATAATTTAAATTATAAAATGGCAGATCCAAAATGGCGGAAAACTTAAAAAATAGTTGTAAATTCATAATTTCTTTACAAAATGTATTTATTTCTAGATATATTTATTTTTGAGAGCTTTGATAAACCTAACTTAAATGTTAACATTATAAACTGTAAAATGGCGGATCCAAAATGCGGATTTTCTAAAAAGACCATAAAAAAGAACATTTTTCTAAAACATTTTTTGTCTTTATTTTTAACAGGTTGTTGAATCTGAATTAAAGATTAAAAATTTAAATTTCAAAATGACGGATCCAAAATGGCGGATATTTAAATGAAAAACAAGTAAAATCCAATCAAACAAATATGGAATTTCATTCTTAAAAAAAAAAAAAATAAACAAATAATTTTCACAATAATATTAAAAATTAAAATTTATTAGAAAGAATATTAAAAAAACAAATTTTCGATTAGAAGGATATAATTACATATTGAAACATAGTTTTTAATTCCAAACAACTTTTCTTCATAAAAATTTTGGATATTGTGAAATATAAAGGTACTTTACTCTTGAGTGAAATTCATATTTATTAACATACCTCGTACAAAATTAACAAAATTTGATATTTGATGGTTGCATCTTATGTTATATACGATTCAGAGTATTTTATAAAGAATAACTTTTTTTTCGTAAAACTGATATTAAAAAAGTTATCAATAGGTCCCAAGTTACGCAGACATACTGTATAAGAGCAAAAAAAAATTTTTTGTTAAACATTTATTATTGTTGAAGCTTATTATTAAATGTATTTTAGGTAAGTTTTACAGAAAAAAGTTTTGATCACTCTGTATATACATTTTTTCAGCTGGTAATTTTCCGTTTTTGTATTACATTTTTGTTATCTTTCTTAGTTTTCTCAAAAAGAAATTGTTTATTTCATTTTTAAACTAAAATAATTCAGTGATTTTTAAAGACTACATTCCAAGTTTTAAAAAAATAGGAAAAAAATTGTATTAGATTTATTCAAACTTGAGTAATACTGTCTTAAAATGGTGGGAATTCTGTAAAACTACGAAGTTTTCAAAAATTACATTTTTTGTGACATCGTATTATTTGAATTAAATTTTTGAGATTTTTTTTGAATGAAACATCGTTTAGTAAGATGATTGAGAGGTAAGTTGTGCAAATTTGAGAGTTTAATAAGTAAAATTGTATTAGTTACACATTTTTAAATCATTTTTAAACAAAATTCATGTAAGGCTCACTTTCCGCCCACACCGTACTTATGTCCATACATTTTATTTCTTTATATTACAACCATAAGATAGCTTATTTCATCCTCTTTCATGTCCAATCTGTAAATTTTTTTTTGATTCATTAGTTAAAGAATTACATTAAAAAAACTCAACCGTGCAATTCTTCCAACGCTAGTTTACAGTGCGCCAATGTGTGTGAGAAGGGTGACTTCAGCGTTATAAATAAAAAATTACAGAAGCTAGAGATTTAATTTTAGAAAAATCTTTATATAATGTTTTTTTTGTAAAATTTTCTGAATTTTTCAATGGTCAAGTCAGTTTTTTTCTAAAAATTATATTTTCGGAGTTATTTAAAAAAACATCTAACTTCGCTGTTCATTTGTTTAATAAAAAATGAAGCACCCACTTCTCGAGTAGAACTTTTTGATATGTTGTTTATTAAACATTTCTTAATGAAATTACAAAAAGTTTTATCTTGTTTGATTTTTTCCGAAGTGAAAATCTAAATGCAGTCCCCTATAATCCATCAATTAAAGAGGGTGATTCACTGGTAATAATTACTTTAAAACTGTCAACTGTTGATAAATTCCACAATTCCAGGATTGTCTTTATTTCATTATTTTTTTTAGATTAGAGAAGCAAAGTTTGTATGTGTAAAAAAGCTAAATAACTTATAGGCTAAATAATAGGGATGCACAGATCAAGTTTATATACAGGGAAACATTTATTTATAAGGAATTTGTTTAGTTCTATGAACATTTTCAGATATTTTATCATATTGAGTGTATATTCATAAACAGTACTAGTCCAGAAAGCCACTGCGCATCCGCTAGGAAAAATATTCTAATTCGGATTTTTTGCACAATCTTACTCAAAAAGGACCCCTTTTAACAAATTTGCATGTTGCCAGGACCAAAAGTTGGTCAAAAATTTTTGAAGCGTTTTTTTTTTGTTTTTTTCCTAAAATTATTTTTTTTGCATGGAAAATTTTTTTTTTAGATTTTTTGGATCATTCCAAACAGAAAAGCTCTTTAGTGACTTTTCTCTAAAGTTGATAGTTTTTAACATATAAGCGATTAAAAATTGAAAAATTGCGAAATCGGCCATTTTTAACCCTCAAAAACTATGTGAAAAACTGAAAATTTGAATGTTACCAAGGTAGGTAGATATTCTTTAAACATCGATTGATGAAATCACGAAGAGTTTTTTGCAATACAATATCAAAAACCCCTTTGTTTTTTAATTGCCAATCAAGTGTGCGCGACACTATTTTCCACTGTTGCATGTGTATGCAGTATGGTGCAAATGAAAGGAATAAATTCGTTATTTCGTAAACCGGCGACTTAAGGAAAATCCCGAAACAGGTCGATTTTTATTTTTAAGTTATGATATTGTGACATATATGGTATACTAGTGACGTCATCCATCTGGGCGTGATGACGTAATCGATAATTTTTTTAAATGAGAATAGTGGTCGTGTGCTAGCTCATTTGAAAGGTTCTTCAATTCTCTATTCAGTAATATAAATATTTACATAATTATTTATACAGGGTGTCCAAAAATTTAATTTTTTTGTCAATTTGCAAAATGATTTAATTTAATAAAAATTTTTTGGACACCCTGTATAAATAATTATGTACATGTTTATATTACTAAATAGAGAATTGAAGAATCTTTCAAATGAGCTAGCACACGACCCGTAATCTCATTTAAAAAAATCATCGATTACGTCATCACGCCCAGATGGATGACGTCACTAGTATACCATATATGTCACAATATCATAACTTAAAAATAAAAATCGACCTGTTTCGGGATTTTTGCTTAAACTCGCCGGTTTACGAAATAACGAATTTATTCCTTTCATTTGCACCATACTGCATTCACATGCAATGGTGGAGAATAGTGTCGCGCACGCTTGATTGGCAATTAAAAAACAAAGGGGTTGTTGATATTGTATTGCAAAAAGCTCTTCGGAATTTCATCAATCGATGTTTAAAGAATATCCACCTACCTTGGCAACATTAAAATTTTCAGTTTTTCACATAGTTTTTGAGGGTTAAAAATGGCCGATTTCGCAAATTTTCAATTTTTAATCGCTTATATGTCAAAAACTATCAACTTTAGAGAAAAGTCACTAAAGAGCTTTTCTGTTTGGAATGATCCAAAAAACCTAAAAAAATTTTGTTCCATGCAAAAAAAATAATTTTAGGAAAAAAACAAAAAAAAAAACGTTTAAAAAATTTTTGACCAACTTTTGGTCCTGGCAACATGCAAATTTGTTAAAAGGGGTCCTTTTTGAGTAAGATTGTGCAAAAAATCCGAATTAGAATATTTTTGCTAGCGGATGCGCAGTGGCTTTCTGGACTATACTGCCTGTTTTTCTTCAACGGTGCCTTTTATTCTGCTCTTAAATTGTCGTTCCATTTTTTCCTTGGGAATCCTATACTTGCCCTACTATACCCAACCGGTTGTCCCTGGTTATTGTTACTATCTTTGATTCAGACATCTTGCTTATGTGTTGATTCGATTCTTCTTTTCTGTTCTTTACCCAGGTATTTATATTGTCTACCTCACATAAATATGCATCTGATTTCCTCACTTCTTATTCTGACTAGTCTTTTTCCAGCAATCCTTCTTAAGATCTTCATCTCGTTGGTCTCCAAATTTTTTTATGTTTTCTGGCATAATAACTGACTTATAATATATTCGGGCTTTTGTTTCCACGTAGTAGGTATATAAATAATTATTGTAACGATTGGATATATGGTTAGTGAAAAAATAATCATAGTAGGTATTTAAATTAATGAATAATTTATGCAAGTAACGATTGCTAATGTTTAAGTCTAGGGCGCTGTGTTCCCTTTAAAGGGTGTATATCTAATTTAAACATAAACAGTCTGTATATCTTTAAAAAACGAAAACCTGCCAATACTCCATTGTCCGCTTCTGATTTCCTGATAAACCCTGTCCATGATTTCTACCACGAGAGCGAATTGTGGAGTTCACGAATAACGATATACGCTGAGGTAATATGCGAAATGTAAACACGGTCTCTTATGATGGAAGCTTCAAAATCGATTCTATATTGTTTGCCATTTACACGCTCGACGGAAAAGATTGGATTTATTACTTTTCTACGTCAAATATCAACTTTCGTTACTGTCTACCTTAAATAGAATAGGTGGTTTACATACATGGGAGCAGAAATTTCTTTAACATTTAAAGAGAATTGGAATTTTGTAAACCGAAAATAAATTAGGTTTGACCAACTATATGGCAATTCCTCTTGGCGAAAATAAGCGTATCTTTGATTTTCTATTAAATTTGTTTGGTTGGCTTTGGTTTTGGAGTTTTTTATAATAACTTATAGGTCTGGATCCCGCGTATGAAAAAAAAGTTGATTGATAGCAAGCTGAAAATTTGTTAATAGCTTAATGGTGTCTAGTCGGATAAACTTTGATATATGGGAACACTGGAACAGGGGCAGTTTTAATTGTGGAACAGGTTAAAAATTTGGAACGGCCACACCACGAAAACGGCTAGTTTATTTTGTCCGACAGAACAGACATAAACTCTCCGAAGAGAGATTAAACTGTCTTGCAAAAATCAGACTGCTATTTATCACCTGTCATAATTTCTGTCATTTGACATATTCTACATGTTCCACTCATTAAAACGCCCATTTGGTGATAAATAGCAGTCTGATTTTTGCATGATAGTTTAATCTCTGTTCGAAGAGTTTAAGTCTGTTCTGTCGGACAAAATACATGTGCCGTTTTTGTGGTCTGACCGTTCCAACTTTTTAACCTGTTCCGCAATTAAAACTTCCCCTGTTCCAGTGTTCCCATATATCAACGTTTATCCGACTAGACACCCTTAATCTATTAACAAATTTTCAGCTTGCTATTAATCAACATTTTTTTCATACGCGGGATCCAGACCTATTAATAAGATAATTAATTTAAGAAAATTGATTTGAGCTGGATTGAGAAGAAAAAGCCATTGCTGTTTATTTTCAGTCAATAAAATGTGGCAATGTTTTAAATTTTAATTTTATTGGGCTTGTTATCTATTTTGGGGCTTAGGGGGATTTCCCATAACGAGGATGTTATTTTCCATGGTTATTTATTTCTGGTTTATGTTTGGAGTGAGGAAGTCAGCTACAAGTCATTATTTGATTCTTCTTCTTCTTCAGCCTGTTTGCATCCACTGCTGGACAAAGGCCTCCCCATGAGTTCTCCATTCTTTTGTGTTTTGTGCTATTTGGTGCCAGTTTCTTCCCATTTTTGCTTTGATGTCGTCTAGCCATCGTTTTTGTGGTCATCTTCTACCACGACTCTGCTCGCGTAGTCTTTAATATACAATATTTCTCGTCCACCTTTCGATGTTTTGTCGTGCCACGTGTCCTACACAGTTCCATTTCATTTGCGCAATTCTTACAATTACATCTTCTACCTTTGTCCTGCTTCGCACGTCCTCACTTCGTGGATTATTTGATTGTGCATCCATAAATCCATTTATTTCTTATTTTTCAAGTGAAGATTATTTATTAAATTGAGAGTATTTATTATTAAAGCACATATCTTCTTTTTCTTCGTGTACCATGTCCTTTCAGAACGTTTGTTACCACCATAGCTATCTTAATTTTATTCACTGCCACCCTAAATAGCATGCTTGTATTAACCCCATAGCGATCTCGCAAGTTCTTCAACCATAGTTTGTAGTTTTAAACCCTCAGAAGGTTTGACCTGGTTAGACACGGAAAACCAAGAGGAAGGCGACTAAAATGTGTAACATTCTAGTTGACAGCAATGATAAATTTTTCGTCCATTCCACCATCTTGAAAAAAGTGACTCGTAACTCGTAAATTAGAAACCCTACAAACAATTATTGTATAAGACTTTATTTGACAAAACAAACAAAAACTTAGGAAAATATAGTATCAACAAGTGCCAAAAGAAAAAGCATTTACGCAGTGGGATATACAAACGTATATGTGATGACTATACAAAAACTTACTTCGGTCAAACTGGTAGAACCTTTAACAAACGGATAGTAGAACACAAAAGGGCTTTCAATAATAGAAAAAACAGATTCTACGTACGCATCTCTAGATTATAATCATTCTTTTAATGACCACTTTTAAATATCCATATTCAAAATAAAGGCCTTAAACTATCTTTATTAGAATCTGTGGAGACTACTAAATTAAAGTATACTGATGTAATTCTGAATGGCAAACTTGAAACAAATAGCTCCCACCTAAACAACTTATTTAGTTTAACAGTATAAAGTGGAGACGCATACAAAAAATGTATCACTTGAGAAAGGGACTTTGCCGAAACTGCTGTAGTGACAATAATTTGTAATAAATTGTGTAGAAGTATTGAAAAAAGTTTTCAGTGTTTTATTGGTGTATATAAGATTAATGTTGAAGATTGTACACAGAATATAAATTAAAGGCTTTGAGTCTCACCAAAATACATGTGCTGTCTTGTAGTTTCTTATAGTACAACCAAATACATTGCATAATCCAACCATGTTTATGGTTGTCTGTTTATAGGTATATATTACAAAAACTCTGTCTTATCTAATTATGAGTTAAAAATACACTCGTATCGGTGAAAATTATTATTCTTTGACCATGAGACTATCTTACTTAAAACCGCTCTTGCAAAATTCCATATAATTATTTAGCAAGCCTTAATTTCAAATAATATTTACATATTTACCCCATTATTAGTGTGTCCATCTAGGGGACAACACGCGCTCTAAACTGTAAAAAATCAGCTTCACTTATTTTTCTCCAGCTCTACATATATTATAGTATTACTGCATCTATGAACTATATAATAAATACCAAAAAAACAGAAACATGAAGGATTTCTGGATAATATCCAGCTGTTTATTAGAGAGTAATTTTAATGAGCTCATTATATTTAGCCTTGGGAGCTCTATTTATGTTTGCACTTAGGTAACATTTCTTTTCGGTACATTTTCAAAATAAATAACAAACTAGAAACGGATTTTCCATATTATGTATAATTTTGTTTATTTTACATGCAGTTTCTGAACTTAATGATTAAATCCGTTAACGCTGCAAGAGGTGGCGATTATTAGTACGGTCATTTTAGTACTGTAATGAGTAAAACTGGGCCATTGTACATCTTCTTCTGGTAGCACTACAACCCGGGGTGGCTCTTGGCTGGCTGTGCCCTCGCATATGCTGGCTCGCATTAGTGGGCGTCCTATAAAAAAGGGCCTTTTTGCTGTGGGGTTTCCTCCCAGATCAGTTTAGCAAGCCGGTTATTAGGGAGTCTACGGACATGGCTTAGACGCTGAGATTTAATTTCTTGGACTACGTCGCTCGTCCTATAAATCTGCTTGACCTCAGCCCATATAGCACACAACGTCTGATGGACGTCCATGTAACGTACATTTAAAGTCCAAACGTCCATGGACCAAAACTGGACGTACTATGTACGTACATTACGCGACGTACATTGGACGTTTGATTTCAACTTACATTGGACATCTATTTGTGGTCCATGGAGATTTTACACAAAACGCGATTATTATTATGAGTAATTATTAGCTTCTGGTTTTAATCAAAACAATATTATTAGTAAAATATAAAAAGCTTCCAATAAATTCCATGAATTAAAACACACTGAACCACTAAAATTAATTTAATTAAACCTATAATATTAGACGATGATACAATGATCGTAAACTTTTTCAGTATAACAGAGCTATATCGGTAAATTATAGACCTTTTAAGAATTAGACAATACCAATTTAAATCTTAAATGTGCATTTGTAACTGTTAAATTTCCCTCCTTGCATTCCCGATTAGTTACATATTATTGTTTTATTTGCTCCATTCTGGATTTCATTGTTCATGTTTTTGATTAGGACAAGGTGGACTTACAACTTGGGAGATTGAGCTAGTCTAGGGTAAGCGATAGCTATCATTGTTGATTGAAATATTATTCTCGAATGTTATTTCAATTATCTGGGGTAGTTTGTCGCCTCACTTTTGGCCATGGAATGTCTTTTTAGTTACTATTACCAACTGGCCCGGCGCGGCGTATTCAATGACTTCATCTTCATTTTTCATGCTCCTAAACTAAATAATTTTTCTATGTCTATGTACACTTCGCGTCAAAAAAAACTGGTACAACTCTGTCAAAAAAAAAACTGGTACAAAAACCGAAAATCGTGTTTTTCAAGTTGTGTAAGTTGATCTTGTCACAAGTGTCATTCTAATTTCTAGGGCAACGTTGCCAGTTCAACGAAAATATTATATAAAACTAGGTAAAAACCGGGCTGTGCGACAGACCGCATTTTTTAATATACTAAAAGCTAAAACAATTGTAATTTTCCGTCATCTCAATTAAGTATCCATACATTGATTCGTGTTTTATTATAATTTATGAAAATATTTTAATTCAAAAATAATGATAGATAATAAATCTTGACGTGTCTTTAAATTATTATGTTTAATGTCAAATCGAGAGGTGTGATTGGTTTCTCGTAAATTGTAGGACAAAACTGCAATAAGTTGTGTAGAATAAATAAAACACACTGGAAAAATTAAAAAATTTAATGTGAAATTAATACAAAATAAATAACTTTTACAGAGAACAAGTGTGTAATTTAAATATATGTATTACAATTCAAAATATAAATTTTAAACGTTATTTTTTGTATTTAGATTTAGTGCAATTCCGTTATCTGTGATGGCAACAACGAAGTGATTCACGAACAATAATTGTCAGTCTGAACACAGATTTACATAGGGAAAAAAAGTGTACCAGTTTTATATGACGCGAAGTGTACATGTTGTTGCTTCATACGCCGCCATTAACTGAATCTCTGAAATTAAATTATTACATACAATATTATAGTACATCCTGTGATTTACCTTTGTGTTTGCTGTTTATCGTGGAAGTTCAGTTGTGCATTAATGAAGTTCCTATAATAAAGTACTGATACGACTCTTAAAGCGTATTTTGTAGAAAATTGAGCAGTGTATTTTGAAGGATAAATACTTATTATTTACATACTGTCACTGTCACTGCCAAATCTTAAAATTTAATATATTGTTGGGTTCAGTCGTTTGTTTTATTCCTTAAAACATAAAAATAATAACAACAACCCACTTTTATGTAGAAACTATCGTTTATATACTCTTATATAAAATTCAGGAATTCAAAATAATATCAAAATTTAGACTTTAATAATTATTACAATTTATGAATCAACATACGTAATTAGTAGTTTGTTGTTTGTTTGTTTATTTTATTATTTGTCTGTCATAATAAATATAATATAATGTCAGATCAATCAAATACACTGCTCAACATGATCAAATCTTACTAAGAGTCGTATCAGTGTTTTAGCAACCAGCTGTACCTAATAATAATATTTGAATTAATGAATAAAGTAATATTTGAATGTATAGGTTTTAGTATTAAAGGAACTATTACCTATAAAAGCTTTTTGCTATGCATTCACAAAATTATAGATACTAGATTGGTTTGTGAAAAGTGGGCTAAAAATGTCCATAAGACGTACATTGAATGTACATCAGACGTACATTGAATGTACATAAGGCGTACACTGAAAGTTCCAACAACGTACACTATACGTTTGTTGCGGACGTTCTATGGACGTTCAATTGTATGAACTCTGGACGTTCGTTGGACGTCCATCGGATGTCCATTGTACCTTAGCGGGACGTCCATTTGACGTTCCAATGTACACAGATGTACGTCCATTGAATGTCCATAAAACGTACTTCTGCTATCTGGGAGCATTTGTTCTCATTCGGTGTTTTTTGCTATTAGGATCGTGATAATATCCAAAGATTATTCTGAGGATTTTTCTTTCAAAACATCTAAGTTTTCTTTCAATTGCTTTGGTCAGAGTCCACGTCTCACACCCATACATGAGCACCGGTCTAATCACTGTTTTATAAATATATTCTTATCTTTGATGCTAGTATTAGGGTCTTTGATTTAATAGTATTGTGGAGACTGTACAATAGTATTGTACATCTGTTTGCTGCCTGAATTCTCCCTTTAATATCTTCCGTGATATCGTTATCTGCAGTCATTGTTTCTCCGAGGTATACAGTGATGAGCGCGCTAATAACCGGCAAAATAGCTCAAAAGATGGAAAATGTATTAAGTTGTGAGATAAAAAGGAATGCAACTAGTGGAGGTGGGATTTTATCGGTATTAACTTACAATTTACATTAACATTATGGATAGTTTCCACCTTTATACCTTTAAACGTCAGCTAGTTAACTTCGGTCATAATTATACGTGTGACGTTCTTTCAAACCTAGTTTTGACACCGGTTTTGATAAGTTATGGATGTCTTCTTCTTCCATATATGTCTTGGGTATTTGGCTAGTCCATCGTCTTGGAATAAAGGAAAAATCCCTTATACTACATTTTAGAGTTGATCGGACAAATACAACAAAGGTAAAAACTTTTCTCGTACAGGGATAACTGCCGACCATTACACAATCTGCTTCTACTTCTTCTTCTCGTTATTTAGTTAATTGGCAATTTTGAATTGTCATGGGACAAATACAACAAAGGCAAAAACCTTTCTAGCTCAGGGACAACTGCCGATCATTACAAGATTTCCCTGGTGTAAGCTGGGTGAATTATCCCGAGGGATATAGCCCAATAAAGGAAGAAGAAGAAGAAGAAGAAGAAGATCATTACAAGATTGAGTAATGTGGCCTCGGTTAGTTGAAGTGAAGAACCCAGATGATTACAGCCTGTTTATACAAAAGATTGTATTTTTATTTTACCCAGATTTGAATTATCTAGTCATATGTAATTTTTGACATATTGTTCAAATTATTTATTATTTTATCCATTAATTTCCAATATTTTGCTTTCCTCATAACTACGTATGACGTTAACATGACAATACATTTTCTTTTATTTCGCATAAAGTAAAAATCAATTGAAGACCATAAAGCGAAACAAAAACAGTTTAATTAGTAGTAATTGTTTATATTCTAAAATTAACTTAATTTCTACCATGATTTTAGACGTCTCGCATTCACTCATGTCACTACAGAATTGTCGAAGGTTGTTTCAAATCCCACATTTGTGACTTTTTTTGCAATAATTAAATATTAAAATTTGAAATTATTCTGACAGGATGAGCTGGCCAAAATACACATGCAGGTAGAGGCCAATAAACCCAAGAAGAAGAAGACATACACAACCTGATAAAACTGAGTTTGAAGGAACGTCATATGTAGAATTAGAATAATTATGACCGAAGTTAACTAGCTGACGTTTAAAGGTATAAAGGTGGAAACTATCCATAATGGTAATGTAAATTTTAAGTTAATACCGATAAAATCCCACCTCCAGTAGTTTCATTTCTTTTTATCTCACAACTTAATACATTTTCCATCTTTTGAGCTATTTTGCCGGTTATTAGCGCGCTCATATGCACATGTATTATCAGCTAGAAAATCAAGGTTTGAAAGAATACAAAATGACCAAATCAGAAATATAATGTAAGTCAAGTCAACAATCATACATGAAATTCAAAGGAAACAACTGACCTGGTATGGTCATGTAGAAAGATTGCAGGACGCCAGGCTCTTAAAACAAATTTTAAAATGGACGCCAAGGTAATGAAGGTAGAGACGAAGGCCGAAACATTGCTGGCTAGGTGACATTCAGAAGGAAATGTCGGAATGAAAGCTTCATCCTGGCGAATGGAACGACCCACCAAGCTGGAATCTGGAAAGCGGAAGGCGGAGAACAGTATAATAAACCGGTATAATAAAAACATTGCCTGAACATTTATGAGAGCACAACCTTTAGGGTTTATACATTCACCTCCAAATTTTGAAGATTTTCCAATACGATACGACATGTGTGTAATTTAGAACTTCAATTGTGGCTACAAATGAATAAACGTGCTGCCAAAGACGCTGGACTTAACACTAGAAAAATGGAAACTTACTGCATAATATATGTTATCAGATTTATTATTTATTAACAGATTTTCTCCATTACTTCTGCAATAGTTTTTGACCCAGGAGATATTGGTGAATTCCAATTTTTTCTCCTGCACTGTTTTTCAAATTTTCAAAGCCGGATTAGCTGTATAACTCAAAGACGCTCCCCCTTTATAAGCAATTCTGTTTTTATTGACAGATTGATACTTCTATGGAATAAATACTTGTCGGTAGATTATTCTTCTGCCGATTAGTGATTTATTTCTTGCTATTTTGACCAGACGGGTTTCTCCAATTCTGCTTATTATGTGGTTATTCCATTCTTTTTTTCTATTTAGTCGCATTCTTCGCCATGGAGCCACACACACTTGCTTAGCGAACTTAAGATGAAAATTGTTCTTAATTTTGCGAGAAGCATTAGGCACTTATGGTGATTAGCACATGGCACATGTGTTAGAACAGGACACGACGGACCAACTTGGCATCGAAAATCTTTGTCGTAGAAGGTACAGTTTGTCACAAAAGATATAGCAATATTTATAAAAACGGAAACCCTTTAGAATTAATCTAAATTGTTTTTTTGAAGTTATACTTCTTTAGGCACGAGGGTAAATTTGTTTTACTGGGCGCATGCGCACACCGACAGTATGGTACAAACGTTATACGGGATCTGATTGGGTGTTTAAATCATCTGTCAATAATTGTTCAATATGGAGATTTTGGATAAACAAATTAATGTTGGGTATATTAGTTTTTATTGTTGTGATGGCAGAGAAAAAAGCAAGTTTATAATATTGTAGTGACTTTTTCATCATAATGCAGGAAAAGATAGATGGCAGAAGAAGCATCGGCAGAAGACGAATTTCATGGCTGAAGAACCTGAGAGAATGGTTTGGATGCAGCTCAAAACAACTATTTAGAGCTACTGCCTCAAAAATTAAAATAGCTATGATGATTGCCAACCTCCGTAGCGGAGGTTGGCAATCCGCAATATGTACCTACCTATTTGGAAAATTTAAAAAGAACCTACCAAAATACTATGTAATGCTTTGATTTACATAATTTGATTACCATCAAAATTTCTATCAATATTCACCTAATATATTGTTTTCTTACTCTATATTTTGTTGTATTTTAATATTTCTTTCAATTCTAAATAATTTCAATTCAAAATCAAAATAATTTGGTTAAATTCAGAACCGTCAAAAGTTTAATCCGTTTAGTTAGTTGATCTTCGCACATGATGACACATGATCTCCGTGGGTAAAAGTTAAAGGTGAATAAATTTCAATACTAACTGCGCTGATAAGCGGGTTCAAACCCTAATGGAAACTTTTTTTTTTATTTTTTTTTCTACATTTTATGATTGTAAGTTTGTTTATTATATAATTTTTTTTTCAGAAAATACGTATTTAGTTAAAAATTTTTCCTACATTGTTCAGTAATCATTTGTGGCATTTTTCAATGTGTTTGTTTATGTGTGTTTTAATATTTTATTATTTTAATTTTTGGCACTGTTTCAATAAAAGTTTTGGAGAAGTAGTAAGTATTAAAATTAGTTTAATATTTAAATAAAATATAAATAAACTGTTTACAGTATATTAATTTTTTTTAAATCATATACTCGCAATAGAAGTATAACTTCTTACGTGCTTACAAAGTACACACACATTCTTTTTTTACATTATTTAACAAAAAACTTCTCTTGAGATTCTGAACTCTTAATACAACGCAATGTTACCGGACTAAACCCTATTTGATGTTGATGGTGTTCATATTTTGCGTTTTCGTCTGGTTGGAAGGAATACACCGCCTTCGGAAATTATAAATTAGGGAGACCGTTTTTAGTCAGCAATTTAAAATGGGTCAGTGCACACTACCTCGACCACACGGAACGATATTGTTGTTTAATCAGTTTCGTGTTACGTGACCGAGAAAATTCAGGATGGTTTGGGGTAATAAAATGATACCTTTTGTGTACACCTACGTTTTTTTCGAAATTATTTTTTTCCGCTTTTGTCAAGGGACGGTACTTGTTTCCGTATTATGAAGACATAATGAAACAGCATCAACAATATCCTTGTCAGCCCTAAAAGGTTGAATTTTAAAATAAAAATTGCTGTTTTTGCGAATATTGGCCATAGATCGATAATGGCAAATAACGTATGATGTATCGTTTCTAACATGTTCGACATTTCGTAAATTTTTGATATATGCGTCTTTTCCAAAAGTTATACTATTGGGGTTATACTCTTAGCTTTTTAAAGAAATTCGTGGATCTACAATTTATTTTTTGTAAACTTTTTGTGTCAAAATTTCATAACAGTTGGGTAAACTTGCCTGCAGTTGAACTAATTACAAACAAGTATTACGGCGCGGTAAATTTGAATTACTCCTCCTGTTGTTGACGGAAGAGAGCCGATGAGACAACGAGTGAGAGAAATACCGATACTACCGATACTTACGTGTCAAGACAACCTAGACTAGAAGATGATTTAGAATCTATTGGAATAGAAAGCATGGAGAAAAGTGACCAGTGAAAGGGGCGAATAGAGGAATGTTTTGAAGAAGGCTTGGGTTCATAACCAGTTATGATACCATTGAGGAATTGAGGGTGATGATATATCTAGTGATGTGTATGTAGTTTTGTCGATTCTCAGTTCATCTGGTCTGGTTAGTCGCAAATTTATTACTGTTAAGGTCTAATTTGAATCTAAGAAAGTCTTATAAGGTTTCGTATAATCTTAGTCTTCAGTTATTTCTTTTGAGTGGTGCGGGAGCACGCCAAATAGAATTCTATTTTAGTGACGTCACGTTGCCTAGCAACCGTCGATTCTCCCATTATGAAATTCTATTTTGTGACGTCAGCAAAATAGAATTCTATTTGGCGTGCTCTGGGCCCTGATTGCAGTGCTAAGATTTAAGTATCCATAATTTTTTAGTTGTTTTTGATTTGATTACATCTCTTGACGTTTGACGTTAACATCAAAATACGTTTTGTTATACTTGGGTGTGTATAAACTGAAGACTACATAGAGAATAATTTTATTATCACAAAAACAATTTTATCAACCGTGGAAATAAAAGTGCTACTTAACTTCTGATAACTTCAATTAGAAGGTTCACTAACCTCATTTCGTGAACAAACAATATTTACTAGATAAATATTATACTTCTCAGACTTCTGGATAATATGATATACAAATGTAAATTAGACTCATTAGAGGAATTCTCCTCGGGCAGAAATCGTCTAGAAGTCCCTTCTAGATATACATTTCTCATTGAACAAAAAAACCGGCTGTTGGTTAGTTCAGACTTTTCGAAAAAGGCAAAAAATATTTCCATTTATATTGGATTACTGATTGAAATCTGGGTCTCTTGCAAATGTAGCGATTCTCCGCGTATTATTTATATTTAAATGAGAATTCAAAAAAGAGATCCCAATTTAATCCCGTTAGCTTACGAACACATAAATAAGTACACACCAACAACTTTATCTTTTAACTAATAGAAAAAAATTTTTATTCAATTTAATATAACTAATTGTGATTACAATTCAATTTTTATAATAAGGTTAACTCCAATATTTTCCCAGTTATTGCTTCTAACAGCACTCTGCAATAAATTGATAAATAGTTTAGGAGAGATTGCCTAACACCTTCTTCAAGGGAAATGCTTGTTTACCTATGATCAATACTGCACTGAACTATGCTGGACTGAGTCAAATGCTTTTTCAAAGTCTACAAATATTAATATCAATGGCTTGTATTCTATAACTTTCTCTATCAAGGAATTTATTACTTTCTGGATAATCGTTCCAAAGACACTCATAACTCCGGTTTGCTCTTGTGGTTGTTGAAAATCTAGCTTAGGTCCCAGTTTATTTTAATTATTCTTATAAGGAGCTATAGTTTCCAATTTCTGTTAGATCTCCTTATTTGTGCAATGTTATCATAACGGCTCTATTCCATTTTTCTGGTGTAATTCCTTCAAATAAGTAGGCTTTAAAAAGAGTTTCTATTATGGCTTTTATGACGCATTTGCCACCTAGTTTTACCATTTTATTTACAATACCATAATCTTCTCTAGGTGTTTTGTTGTTCTTCATGCTTCTCAACGCTGATTCAATTCCTCTTTGATTCTCTTACATTGTTTGCGAATTTACACATCACAGCTAATCTACTTTGCACATACTATTGTTAAAATTTATCTGCTTCAACTGTTTTTCTTCATTAGGTAATTTTATTGGATTTTTGAAAGAGCACAACAAGAAATTAGACGTAGAATCAGAGTAATCCCCTCAAATAACGTTATTCTATAAATTATAGTTATTTATGTACCAAGTCAGTAAAGTTACTCTTTATCGAACGAGTCTGAGATTATGAGCGGAGCGAGCCTAGTGAGCGAGGCGAATAAGAGAAGAGTTCGATAAAGAGTCTTTACTGATGTGGTGCATACAAAATTTTATGGCCAGCAATTTGATATTGGTTTAAATACTTAGTTACAATTTACAATTGAGGAATTTTTTACATTTTAGACGTAATAAAAATTTCATGACAGTGATGACAGGTGACTTCTGCATGATGGCCGCTTTCGATTTTTAATCGATAATTATCAATATTGAATAATCCTAAATGGGTAAAGTGTTGATTTATTTTATATAAATATAATTGCAAAATACTACAGAATTTCACTTTTCGACATCAATTTAATTAACAATATCGTAAATTTTGTACAATATTTTTAATAATTAAAGTAAATAAATTGTAAGTTAACTCAAATAAATAATCGATTACTGCCATCGACCACTTACATTTAACTCCGATTAATCGCGGCAGTTAAAGTAAAATTCTTCTTTCAGTAAAATAAAGTGTTACTTTACTGCCGCAAATGATAAAAAAGTTAGGTACACGCGAATTGAATTTCATCAAGCCAGTGACGTCACTATTTAGCGTGCGCAGTGACTGTATATTTTGGTACACGCTATTTTGATATGTTTAGTGTTTGTTTGATAGAAACATATTTGTTATTAGTGGAAGGGAAGCAGAACTATTTAGATGTTTCAAACTTATAAATCAATGTGTATATAAAAGTATATATTCAGGTAGACAAAATAAATATTTTGTTGACATGACATGTAAAAAACACTGTTTATACTTTTTATACATAAGTTAATTATACCAGTTTTTAAACCAATGATGTTGTGTTTATGTTTATTTATACAGGGAGTTACAACTTGTTACGATTACCTTTATATTTTTTTGATGGGAAAGTTAAGAAGATTTCGAACATAAAATAAAATATATTCTGTTCCATTTAGAAAACATAAGTTTGGTCTGCTACTATGTTATCGAACATCCTGTAAAATTCTAACTAATTTTCTAATATAAAGCTTAAAGTTTGCTACAATTTTTGTTATTAACTTTTATTGCTATCTATTACTATAGCGGATCTACTGAGCTTTATCGCACTAATCAATCGCCCTGTATGTTTTATCTTAATACTTCTGCTACCCTTAATCACGAATTTTTGTCTCTTATCTTTTTCATACTGTTTTAGAATGTTGGTAAACTCATTAAAAGAAGTAAATAATTGTCCATACTCCATAGTTAGTTAAAAAAAAAACACTAAAAAAATAAAAAATAAGTTAAAGTGTAAACACAACGTGATTAGACAAATTCTAACCACACTTACCCTCAAAACCGATACTTACCACAGCATATTGAATTCCTCAAATTAGCGTGTACCAAAAAACCCAGTCAGAGTGCATGCTAAATAGTGACGTCACTGACTTAATGCCGTTTAAACGTGTACCTAACTTTTTTATTTGCGTACACGTTAGCGTGCACCTAGACACAGCGTTATAATTACTTGCACATATCACTTTCTTACTGTCAGGTCAGATAATCGACTACAAGTGCCACCTCTTATGTCTCGCATAATATTTATCTTGCTTTATGAATAGTTGACAATTATTACTCATTGTAGTTCTATATTATGCTTCGTCAGTTAGATCATAAGCAATATGTTAGTTGTATTCAGTTGCAGTTTAACTTAATACCACTAATAAGGTATAGATAAGCTATATTAGCTCATCTCTCTTCGTTATTAGATTGAGATGGTAGAGCTAAGAAGCTGGCTTGTTCCAAAAAGTCTTCATTACCTTTGTATCACATTAAAAAATTGTAGAAAACAATACAATCATTTGTACGTAAAAACGTAGGATGCCGTTAACTGTCATTCATCTGCGCGAAGGACAAAAATTTTTGATGAATTTGATGATATTGTTACCAAAGGATTTTTTAAACAGTGACCCTACTTACTCATTAGTATTAAAATGTGACAGCAGTAACAACTATTAACGTAACACATAAATTAGATTTTTATTTGATAACTCTAAAAATACCCATCCGTAAAGAAATTACGTCTATGTTTTAAAATTAGGGAAATATGCAAAAGGAAATGGAGTTGGATGGGGCACATACTAAGGAGACCTGACACATACATAGCGAGACAAGCCCTAGAATACACACCACATCAAAAGAGAAGACCAGTTAGACCCGTAGAAAGAAAAGAAGTGTCGAGAAATAAATTAATGCTATTGGAAATAACCTAGACAGAAATAATGATCATTGCGTAGGATAGGGCAGAAAGAAGGCAAACAGTTGACGCCCTATGCTCCGCGTGGAGTTAAGAGGAATAAGTAAATTAGTTTAAAATTAGGGATGTGTAGTATTTTACTTGATAAATTTCTTGTTCTTTCTTCTCTCTTTTCTTACCAAGTACGTAGTATTAGCTTTTTATGAAAAACTACAGTTACAAAATAGTTTTGTAATATTCTTCTTTTGTAATATTATGTTTTTATTGATTTTTCAAACTTTTAGACGTTAAAGGCATCAGTTTCTTGACTCTATCATATCATAAACCATATTAATTACAAACCTAGGTCGTTAAATAATCTAATTAAATACAGTTACAACTGGCAAGTTCAAACTAGACAGGGATGTCATTAATAGCAAACTTTACCGAAACCCTAATCAATCAAATTTAATATAGTTTCGGAATGATATAGTTCACCGTTTATGATAGCTACTCTAAGTACTCTAGGGATTTGTAAATTGCCAGAGGGATATTATATTCCCTAATATTTTTCCTAATTGAACCAATATTAATTTAATAGTTTTATGAAATAATGTAGAAAAGACGATTTTTTAAGTCCAGTTAATTATAGTCTGCAAATTTTTTCCTTGTAATTTGTGTCAAGATTTTGTAAACTACTTCTGGCAAAGAATTGGCTCTAGAACTTTTACATCTCATTTTGTCACATTTTTGTGTATTGGGCGTATTCTTGCTATGGCCCACTCTCCTGGCATTATTTCTGTTTCTCATAATGCTTTTTATTAGTCTATGTATCTTTTTATGTAGCCTATTCCCTCCTTCTTTTTTGAAGTTATATTTCTTTACGCGCGATATGAGGGTGAATTTTAATAGGATTAAAACCTTTGATCCAGGTGCAGTCGCATTACAACTTTGTTCTGATTGGATGTTCAAATGACATGACAAAAATTATCCAATATGGCAGCTGTGGCACAGCTGTGGGACTGTGGTTTGGTTATGTATGGTTGTTGCGTTTTAAAATTTGTAGGAAGAGAAACAACAAACAAAATGTTAGTTAATGGTTATACTGCCTTTTTAAATAGTTTTCATATTATATTTTTGAACTTATTAACATAGAAGAGATGATTGTTGCATGCCAATGTGAAAGCCCATCAAACTGTGACTAGTATGAGTGCCGCAAAATTACTGATAAAAAACCTATTAGCTCGAAGGCGTAGAGAATTGTGGATAACAACAATCAACCGAGACGATCTACGATCTCGCTTATTCAAAGCTAAAGAATCTTACACTGGTAAGTGTTTTAAAAATAGTTGATCAAATTTTGTTATGATATTTGAACATAACCACTTTGCACGATGCAAGTGATTGCGAATTTTATTAGTCGTTATACGGGCTCTGATTGGGTGTTGAAATGATCTGTCAATAATAAATAATTGTTCAATATGAAGGTAAACAAATGTATAATATATTAGTTTTATTGTTGTGAGGACAGAAACAAAAAAGTTTATAATTGTAGTGATTTTTAAATAGTTTTTAAAGCAACAGGTACGTAATAATTGTAAATGTATCATAGGTACCTACCTATTTGAACCTACCAAAATACATAGTATGTAATACTTTTACTTACATAATTTGATTACCATCAAAATTTCTATCAATATTCACCTAATATACTGTTTTCTTACTCTATGTTTTGTTGTATTTTTTCAATTCTAAATCATTTCAATTCAAAATCAAAGTAATTTGATTTATGTAATTCAAAAATGTCAAAAGTTTAATCCGTTTAGTTAGTCGATCTTCGCACACAATGACACACTGTCTCCGTGGCGAAGCGTTTAATGCGAGTGAACCCCAATACAACGCCAATACCAGCCGCGCTGGTAAGTTGGTTCGAATCCCAATAGAAACTTTTATTTTTTAATTTTTTTTTATACATTTTATGATTGTAAGTATATTTATTATATAATTTTATTTTCAGAAAATACGTATTTAGTTAAAAAATTAAAAAAATAGACAATTAATGTTCAGAAATCATTTGTGGCATTTTTAATGTGTTTGTGTGTGTTTTATTCTTTTATTATTTTAATTTTTGGCACTGTTTTAATAAAAATGTTTGAGAAGTAGTAAGTATAAATTAGTTCAATATTTAAATAAAATATAAATAAAAAGTATATTAATTTCTTTTATAATCATATGATCATATAATAGAAGTATAACTTCTTACGTGCGTACAAAGTACACACACATTCTTTTTTATTATTATTCCTGGGATCGTAGGACAAATAATTCAATTTTAAGAAAGCTAAAAGTTAGCCAACAACGCTTCAGTAAATTCCATCTCCAACAATTAAAATACTTTGGACATGTTATGAGAGCAAACGCAGAAAACATGGAAAGACTCATTATACAAGGACAGGTGGAAGGCCGAAAATCACGAGGAAGATCCCAACAAAATGGATTGATCAAATTACAGGAATATGCAAAAGACCTATGCATGAGTTAAAAGAACCGACCAGAAACAGAGTCCTATGGAGATGGACACTACACGACATATCACGTCGACCACTACACTCCCTCCGGAGGGTCAGGATTGAAGAGAGAGAAACTTTGAAGTAGAGAATAATTATGTAGAACATATAACCAAATTTTGGTGCAGGCTCAGAAAGGCGCAGTCTTTACCTTTACATTCATTGACTGGACTACTTTTCGTACGCTGTATTATTTAGATTAATATAGTCCGTTCTTTAACGGTAAAATATTGCAAAACCTCTAAATTTTAAAGAACCGCTTGGATTGACAGGATATTTGGCATACACATAGCTAACAAGTCAAAGAAAAAAAATGATATTGTGCCGATATGTGCTTTTGCCCTGGGCGTGATTTTCACCCCCTATTGGGGGTGAAAAAATATTCGTCCAAAGAAAGTCAGGAAATGGATAAACTGGCTAATTTTAAGTAACTTTTGTCCTATAGAGTTTTTTCATTAAGGCAATACTTTTCGAGTTATTTGGCAGTGAATATGTTCATTTTTTCCACAAAATAACCACGCTTTTAGACGGTTTTTCGCAAATAACTCAAATAGTAAGTATTTTGTCGAAAGAACATTTTTAGCAAAAATATAGCCCGTAACTTTTAAAAAAAAAATGGTGTATACATCACGTCTCTACACCTAGTAGAAGCAGAGTTATGAAGAGTAATGAAAAATAGGTTCATATTCGTCAAATTCCAAATGGAATACTTTAACGTGAAATAACCAAAAATGAAACACATTTCGGAGAAACTCATTACAACTTATTTCAAGTGTTTAAAAAAGCTTCATTTTTGTTTTATAAAAAAAATTTCTAGCATCAAAATTAAACAAGCTACGCTCAAAATAAAGTTAGTCTCTTTTGGTTTTGGTAAAAAAATCGAGAAAATCACCCCCTAATTAGTATCTTAAATGAACTTAATCGTTACGACTTCACAAGTTTCTTGACTCGTGTATATATTGTTTATATGATCTGTAAGTTTCATCGGTCCAAAGTCCTTATTATTGAAAGGGCTGTAGTTAAAAGGGGTTGAACGAGTCACTGATCACGAATGTATGCAAATTTAGAAACACCAAATCTTAATCAATTTTTTTTTAACAGAAAAACAAAAAAATACGTGATATTCAGAAAATCAAATTTGACTTTTTTTGTTTTTCGACACTTTTAGTATCTCTAACAATTTTTAAGTTATTTTGAAAAAAAGCATATTTTTCAAAATTTAAATTTTTAAAAATTTTATTTTGAAACCAAATTTTTTCAAAAATAAGCACTTTGAATCAATGAAACTTACAGATCATATAAACACAACATAAGTAAAATAATTTGTGGAGCGGTAACGATTAATTTCATTTAAGTTGCTAATTAGGGGTTGGTCTTCCCGATTTTTTTTTTGCAAAAACAAAAGGGACCAACTTTATTTTGAGCGTAACTTGCTTAAATTTAATGCTAGAAACTTTTGGTAAAAACAGAAATAAAGATTTTTTTAACACTTTAAAGAGTTATAATGGGTTTTCCATAAAAAGTGCTTAATTTTTTGGATATTTCACGTCGAAATATTCTATTTGAAATTTGGTGAATATGAATCTATTTTTCATTGGCTATAACTCTGGTTCTACGAGATCCAGAGACCTAACGCGTACACCATTTTTTTACTTTTTTATAGGCTATATTTTTGCTAAGAACGTTTTTTCGACAAAATACTAACGTTTTGAGTTATTTGCGAAAAGCCGTCTAAAAATGTGGTTATTTGGTTGAAAAATGAACATATTCACTCGCAATTAACTCGAAGTGTTGACTTGGCGAAAAAGCTCTATAGAACAAAAGTTACTTAAAATTAGTCAGTTCATTTCCGGACTTATTTTGGACATATATTTTACCCCCCAAGAGGGGGTGAAAGTCACCCCCAGGGTAAAAGCACACATCGGCACAATATCACTTTTTTTCTTTGACATGTAAGCTATATGCATGCCAAATTTCATGTCAATCCAAGCGGTTCTTTAAAATTTAGAGCAAAAACCGTGAAAGAATGGACTAATACTTGTATCGATATGTACAAAAACATGCCTCAACCAAAAAAAAATTCAAATACCATCAACGAACCTTGAATACGAAAAAAGACATTAACAATTTTAGTAATTATGTTTTTTTTGTATGCACGGAAAGGAAATTTAATTTAATTTTAAATATCCATCTGGAATCCGTTTCTACTTGAACGAACGTTTAAATTCATTTAACACCATGAATGGAATTACTGCCTTTCTGGACCACTGGTTTTTAATTACAATAGAGTGAAAGCTGAAAATAACAGTTTACTGAAAAATTTTAGTTAATTCTGTTTAGCGAGGCAAATCCTTTACGTTTATCCAAAATCCTGTTAGAAACAGACGATAATTAAAAAAGTATTTATTTAAAAAATTGAAGAAAAAAATCTTCTGTGTAAAAGGTATGTTTATTTGAAAACCCCAATAAAGGACTACATTAAAAAAGAATGTGTGTGTACTTTGTACGCACGTAAGAAGATATTCTTCTATTATATAGGTAATTTCAACGAAGTAAATATACTTAACAGGTTATTTGTATTTTATTTAAAAATTAAACTAACTTTCTTATCTACCACTTTAAAAAATTTTTATTAAAACAACCAAAAATAAAAAAAAATATGAATCGCCCAGGATTTGAACCCGCGTCATTCCAATCTCGGAGCTAACGCCCTAGCAACTACACCAGCGAGGTCCTTCTAATTAACATGTAAGTTTCGGATATAATTACACAACACGGCGACAAATAGTGTAAATATTTTATTATTTTACTACAGAGAAACACAAATCCAAAAACACAAGAATTATAATAAATAATACATTTACTAAAAATACTAATATATTCTTTTAATGACTTATTTGCACGCATACAGATACATAAACACCTATCTTGAAAGATTAGCAAGGAACTATATACTGTCTGTGTGCGCAGGCGCGCAGATTTATGTACAATTTTACCCTCAATCGAATCGCGCCTAAAGAAGAATATCTTCAAAAAAGAGAACGTTTTCGCTCTAAAGAGAACATCATCAGTGTTCTTTGCAAGCTCTACATGCTAAGCCACCAAAAATGCATGGGGTAAAACCCTTACATTGACATGTTGTATAGTAAATCCTGGCGATGGATGAAATTTATAGAGATACCTCAAAGCATTATATGACTATTCCACGAAGCATGTGGGTGGTTGAGTCGATTTCTCTGTCTTCACAAAGAGAAAGGTGAAAGTCAACAGAGTTAACTCTCTGCCAAGGTGAAAGCCAACTCTTTTGGTTTTCACCTTTCTCTTTGTGAAGACAGAGAAATCGACTCAACCACCCACATGCTTCGTGAAATATAATGCTTTGAGGAATCTCTCTAAATTTCATCCATCGCCAGGATGTTTATTCAGCCACAAGCCACAATTTTACCAAAAAAATGATTTTATTAATGTATTTTTGGTGGCTTAGCATGTAGAGCTTGCAAAGAACACTGATGATGCTCTCTTTAGAGCGAAAACGTTCTCTTTTTTAATGTAGCCCTTTATTGGGGTTTTCAAATAAATATACCTTTTACACAGAAGATTTTTCTTAAATTTTTGTAATTAATAGTATACAGCCAGCTACAGGAAATTTTTTCCCTGTGGATTTTATTTATTTAAACGTTTCGGCTTCTATCTCGAAAGTCGTTTTCAAAATACAACTTTTTAATTTAAAAACATATCTTCTTCTTTTTCTTCTTCTTTTTGTATAGACATGTCTGCCTTTTCAGTGTACCTCCAGTAAGTGTCGCTCCATATTTTTCGTGGTCTTCCCACTGATCGCCTTTTTATTGAGGAACCGTCCCTCACCGTCCTTACTACTAGGGGAGTGCAATTAGAACGAAAATATGCATTGTTTCGGAAAAATTCAAATAAGCTTATATTTTTCTAAAATTTTTTTTTAGTTTATATACATGTTAAAGTAAAAAGTTCTACTCGCAGATTTGGCCGCTAATTGTTTATTAATTGTTTAAACAATAACAATTGTTTTGTATAAATAATTGTAAAATTATCGATAAATTCAATATTTTACTTTGATCAAATATGTTTCTATTTTGTTTTTGATTATGCTGAATCCGAATATGGCATTTCAATTTGAAAATTCTTATACAGAAGGTCTTATACAGTGTGTTTGCGTAGCTAGGAACCACATGGAAAACTTTTTATTATCAATTTTACGAAAAAAAGTTATTCTTAATGAAATGCTCTGAATAGTCAAAAATCTAAAACTCAACCATCAGATATCAAATTTTATCAATTTTATACGAGTTATGTCAAAAATATGAATTTCGTTAAAGAGTAAAATACCTTTATATTCCAGCATATCAAAAAATGCTATTAGGAAAAGTTGTTTGAAATTAGAAACTATGTCTAAATATACAATTACATCATTCTAATCGAGAAAAAGATTTAAATTTTTTCTCAAATTACGGATACTTAGCATTTTATTACGATAATTATGATACCTATTTTATTATCACTTTTACGAAAAAAAGTTATTTTTCATAAAATACTGTCTCTGGTCTAAAATCTAAGATACAACCATCAGACATCAAACTTTTTTAATTTTATACGAGGTATGTAAAAATATGAATTTTTCTTAAGAGTTAAGTGCCTTTATTATTCACAATATTTTACTTAGAAGGATGTAATTGAACACTAAAACAAATTTTTTAATTCCAAACAACTTTTCTCAATAACAATTTTCGATATTGTGAAATGTAATGGTACTTTGCTCTTGAGTGAAATTCATATTTTTTGACATACCTCGTATAACATTAATTCAATTTGATATTTTATGATTGCATCTTAGATTATATACGATGCAGAGTATTTTATAAAGAATAACTTTTTTTCGTAAAACTGATAATAAAAAAGTTATCAATAGGTTCCAAGTTACGCAGACATACTGTATAAGAGCTAAAAAATTTTTTTTTGCTGAACATTTATTATTGTTGAAGCTTATTATTAAATGTATTTTAGGTAAGTTTTACAGAAAAAAGTTTTGATCACTTTGTACAAACATTTTTTAGCTGGTAATTTTCGGTTTTTGTATTACATTTTTGTTATCTTTCTTAATTTTCTTAAAAAGAAATAGTTTATTTCATTTCTAAAGTAAAATAATTTAGTGCATTTTAGAGACTACATCCTAAGCTTTAAAAAAGCATAAAACTGTAATAGATCTGTTCAAACTTGAGTAATACCGTCTTAAAGTGGTGGTAATTCTATAAAACTACGAAGATTTCAAAAATTACATTTTTTGAGACGTCATATCATTTGAACTAAATTTTTGAGATTTTTTTTTGAATAAAACATCATTTAACAAGATGCTTGAAAGGTGAATTGTGCAAAACTGAGAGTTTTATAAGAAAAACTGTATTAGTTACACATTTTTAAATCATTTTTAAACAAAATTCATGTAAGGCTCACTTTCCGCCCACATCGTAGTTATGCCCATAAATTTTATTTCTTTCCATTATAACCACAAGATAGCTTAATTAGTTTTCTTTCATGTTCAATTTGTAAAATTTCATTTGATCCATTAGTTCAAGAATTACATTAAAATAACTCAACCATGCACTTCGCGGTACGTTAGTTTACAGTTGGCCAATGTTTGTGAGAAGGGTGACTTTAGCGTTACAATTAAAAAATGAGAGAAGGTACAGATTTAATTTTAGAAAATTCTTTATATAAGGTTTTTTTGTATAATTTTCTGAATTTTTCAATGGTCAAGTCGGTTTTTTTCTAAAATTTATATTTTCGGAGTTATTTCAAAAAAACATTAAATTTCGTAGTTCATTTGTTTAATAAAAAATGAAGCACCCACTTCTCGAGTAGAACTTTTTGATATGTTGTTTATTGAACATTTCTCAATGAAATTACAAAAAGTTCTATCTTGTTTGATTTTTTCCGAAGTGAAAATCTATATGCACTCCCCTATACTCTATTTGTTGTCATTTGGCTTATGTGGTCATTCCATTCTACTCTTCTGTTTCTTACCCAGTTATTAATGTCCTCCACCTTGCATCTTCATCGTTTATCTGTCCTTCTAGCTTTGTCCCATAGTGTCTTACCATCGATCTTAAATTTTTATGGAATATAGTTTTTTAGTGATATTCACCAAGCAAAGGTTAGGAACTATTGTGAACCATTGTATTTCGTATAATAAAAATGGTAATGTGCTTTGCCTGGATTGTAAACACTGTAGTGAAAGAGGGATATATAGATTATTTGTGTCCCCAAAGGATCTGTTTGAAAAGAAAAGGTGGATTTCATTACTAAGGTAAGAAAATATATGAAAAAAACTGAATTTATCGCCCGTAGGGGACGGCTTGGACACTCACCAAGGACAATATGAATAAAATAGTAAAGGCACAGAGAGCGATCGAAAGATCAATGCTCGAAGTGAGGCTCATAGACAAAAAAACAAATAAATGGATTAATCCTGCCAAATTAAAATGGAGCTTCGCAGGACACAATGCCCGACTAAAGGATAAAAGATGGAAGCACGAAATACAACAATGGAGACCGTGGTTAGGAAGAACAAGCACAGGAAGTCCACAAATGAGATGGGCTGATGACATAAAGAAGTTTGGAGGACTCAACTGGAAGCAGGTGGCGCAAAATAGACAACACTGGATTGAATTGGGGGGGCCTATGTCCAAAGTTCGATTACTGAAGGCTGAAGAAGAAGAAGAATAAGAAGAAGAAGAAGAAGATAAAGAAGAAGAAGGGGACGACTTACAAATTAGGCCACTAAGATAAGCACTGTCGACATGTCATATTCCCTCCATGTCAACCCTTCCAATAGCTTACCTTAAGTTTCGATTTGCGGTTCAATTAATTCGCTATTGAAAAGAAGTCTCCTTTTACTATAAAATAAATATATTGTTTGCACAAGCGTTTTAATTTTTTCAAAAACTTCGAAGCCTTTCCAATATTTTACTGATTTGCTTTTGGCACATTCTTAAACGACCGCTTTGATTTCGATAAGAAATATTATCCGAAATAAAACATCTCTATTTTCATTTATTTCTTGTATGCTCTCGGGTAAACGTCAGTTTCCATAAACCGTTTTTTATTGTACATTCAGATTACTTTAACATCAAACTGTTAAATTGCGAGTCAGTTTACGCTTTCACTTTCCCTTTTCGTCAGTTTCTGAATTTATTTCTCTATACTATAGGGAGATCCCAAGTGAAAAGCAAAAAAATTAAGAGAATAATTGCCTATAAATAATTTTTGAAAAAATACAACATTGGAGACTAAAATTTTTTCAAGTATTTTATTATTTATATTAATATAAAGCAATTTCATCGTCAATATACTATTTGTGTAATACGACCATGGTATTTGGTTACGTTCTTTCCAGGCAATCATGATACGGCTATGTTGTTGAAAGAAGTATCATTCGCCTTATCAAAATATGCTTATCTTAAAAGAAAACAAAAAAATTAGATGTTGAAATGAAAGATTGACCATACACACCTCAAGAACCTTAGTCTTTTTTCGTAACAAACTATTTTACAGTCCTATCGAAGTTTACAGTTCCATAAAAGAATATGGAACAAGAGGCTACAGAAACAGGTTTCAATATATAGCGATGAACTGAGAATAATAATGGTTCCTCAGGACATAGCTTGTATAATCAACCATCTGAGGATCCAGAGATAACAAATTTGATGAGTAGGTATATATTTGTAATATCATTGGTTTCAATATCACTTGTGAACAATCAAAAAGAGACCATAGCAAAATTCTCGGCCAACATCACCAAAATTCGGTAGAATACAAAATTTATTTATAAGAAAGAAAGTGAAGCATTAATACAAGACGAATAAAGAGTGATTGAAAATTAAATTCAAAAATTGGTTCCAACTCATAAGTCGCGTTTACACGATGACAATTGGCGAGACAATTGTCATTACGTGGTTGCGGATTGTCGGAGGCCAGTCCAGTTGAACGAGAAGATGTTTATACGGGGCCAACTATTGCCATGGCAGTAGACAGCTAAAACATGGCCGACTGCTCGTCATCTGTTGTGTCAAACAACAAAAACAAGACAGCACTACTGGCCTACACCGTTCACACGGCGCCAATTGTCGCGACAATTGAGATTTCGAGTGGTGGGGGGCTCAATGGGCGCAGCTCATTGTCCTCAGTCTATTCCCGGAGACAACTGAATTTTGGGACAATTGTGAGGGCAGTTGGCAAGGCAATTGGCCTGAAGTGTTTAGACGAAGACAATAATTTCATGCCAGTCAATTGTCTTCTGACAATTGTCTCGCCAATTGTCATCATGTAAACGCGACTTTATAGAAGTCCAAGGTGTTACCATCTCGATCACGTAACAAATTATTCTTATAACGATTGACAGTAAAGTATGCAATGTGTTAAGTGACTACGAATCGTCTCAAAGCTGTTGTATCTGCCTTAGGGCCGGTTTCTCAGTGCTGGGTTAACCTATTTATTTTTTGGTCACCGAAATATTAATGTTTAATCAGTTTTTCAGTACTAGGTTAGACCTTAAACTCGTTTAAGTTAACCACGATTTTAACCGATCCTCGTTAGATGGTTTAACTCCGAATTTTGCGGTTACGTTTGCGCATTGGTGCAGTGAATGCATCATGTATCATGTTTATTTTTTTGAGTACCTGCGCGACAGAAGGGATTAGTTGGGTTTATTGGGTTATGTTATTGTCTTTCATCGCGGGAAGTATTCTAATACCTCCTTATTATTATAAGGAAATTATATTATTGAAATTTTAAATTATATATTATCGTTATTATATAGGAAGGAATTATAAGAAAATATATTTAAATATAACTGTAACAGGTACCTATGTTTACACTTACTGTAACAGGATTTAATGCATGATTTCTAGTAATATTTTAAAAAGATTATTTTATATTTGTCTACACAGCAAAATACTTAATTATTTACCAAAGAGTCTGACTTCTAATTTCCTGGTCAATCTGTTCAAATAGTGATAAGACCGTGGTCTTTGACAAACAAAATCGGAAAAAAAAGTCTAAATCGTCCCAGTAATTCTAATTCTCTTCTGTTATGAAACCGAGGTAGACGTTATGAACTAAACAAAGATTCCGAATTTGATATTGCATTGCATTAATCATTTTTTTTTAATTTGGTTATGAAATTGTCTTTTATTTATTTTTCTGTCAAATTGATCATTATTTCTCGAATTGCACATGCGCACGTACAGTTACTGCTGCAAACAGAAGAAAAAAGTGGTTAGCTAACCGAGATTTTCTTAACTTGATTTAAAGCACTAAGGGCCGTTTTTTCAGTGCTGGGTTAACCTATTTATTTTTCGGTCACCGAAATATTCATGGTTAATCAGTTTTTCAGTACTAGGTTAGAGTTTAAACTCGTTTAAGTTAACCAAGATTTTAACCGATCCTCGTTAGATGGTTTAACTCCGAATTTTTTGGTTACGCTTGCGCATAGGTGCAGTGAATGAATCAGAGTCGAATTTGTTTATTTTGAGAATTGCCTGACAGAAGCAGAGGCGGCTTTACCTATTGTGCAGGGTGTGCTTTGCACACGGGCGTCGGGATGTTGAGGGCGCCGTGCGCCAAAGAGCGGGCCTTTACTTTGTTTCAACATAAAATATGCTTTAAAACGATTAATGAAAAATTACATTAGCACCTAAGCGCGATTTATAGATTGCCGACCGCCCGGCTGTCCATCCAACGGACGGGCAGCAATCTTTTCATTTCGTTTGAAGACATACAATGATTCCGAAGATATCCGAGATACAGTACAAAAATGTAGGGTCTTTTCAGATAAAAATTTTGTTTTGTCTTTCATTACTGTATCTGTTTATAATTTTCGAGTTACATGAAGAAAAAGGAAGATTTTTAAGAAACTTTAAAAATACCTTATATAATTTGATTTTATTTTTTTTAAACCATAACTTTTAAACCCATCCAACTTTTTGTGCATAGAAATAACAATATAGTAAAAGTTATTGTAGAAGGAAAACGATGGATTTAAGTTCTAGCGGATGAGGGGTTAAATATACTTCGCATTTTATCTTAAAATAAATCATCCATTTCAATTTTTTTTGCACGATATCCCGCTTAGCTTGAATGTAATAAACATTTAACAGTGCTCGCTTTAAAGGTCTTTTCAAGCACTATAAAAGATATTAATAGCATTATACCCTTAAAATCGACCATTTTCTCTATTATTTTACGTTAAACACATCGATTTCAGCATGCACCAAAAAAATCTCTTTTCACCTACCATATCTCTTTTTGTATTATAACTAGAAGATCTATGAAGAAACGAACCTCTTTGATTTTTCATAAACTACAAAAAAGTTTTATATAGTTTTTTTTCGTTAGATGCATAATTTTTAAGGTATTCACAAAAAACCGTCCGAAAAGGTGACATTTTTTAATGAAAATGGCCAATTTTCAACCACGAATAACTCAAAAAGTATTGAGTTTTCAAAAAGAATTATCGAACACTTTTTGCTTAGAATTAGGTTCTCTAGTCACTTCCGTAGTTATTTTGACCAAAAAATTTTTTATTCCCAAGAATACCACCCCCAAGATAAAAAGCGCCATAGTTTATAGGGTAGACTTTAAATTAGGAGATAAGTAGAGGCTATTCCCAAAATGTCATTAAAATCCATGCAGTAGGATAGAATTCGGAGGTAATATCCTGTTTTTACACTCATTGACTGCAGTAGTTGTAGTATGTGCATCCTGTAATAATTCGTTAGTAAATGATTTTTTTAAATAATCACAAGGTTGTTCTTTCTAATTCATCTAACCAATTCCTTCCTAAAAGTACTATTTACTCGTGTACTTAAACCTGTCAAATTTCTTCAACCAATTTTCAACCTTACCTGACAGATAAAAAAGTTTATTTTTAATTAAATATTTTTAACAGATTTGGGTAGGTTGTTCTGACGCCGTGAATACCTGTTGGCTCCCGACATTATTTAATATTGTACTATTTGCATCTGTATTTTTGTTTAGATTATAAGCTAGGGATGGGAAAAACCTACCGGTTTAAACCTAAAACCGGTTTTTTTACTTCGCAATAACCGGTTTTATCGGTTGTTTTTTTGTCCCGGTTATAACCGGTTTTTTCTTTTTAAAGTAAAAACCGATTATTAGGTTTTTACGGTGATTAGGATTAGGTTAGGTATTATTTTGGATCCCAATCATAATTATTATTCTCAAGTAATTATTCCAAACAAAACCATATTTCAAATTTTATTTTATTTTACAAAATACCGAAGAAAACTGAAAGTGTAATCTCACATCAGCCAGAAACAATTATTAAGTTTTATTATAATATTTCCTTGAAAAGGTATCTGTAATCATAATATTTACATAAGAAGTGATCTGGTTGAGTTAGACGCAAACATCATCTATTTTTCACACTTAACTCTTGACATTGAAAGTGGGTGAATGACTTTTTCTGATTACCAAAAATAATTCTCTGACTATGAATATCGAATTACTGATTACGAATACGAATCTCCAAGAATTTCTCTACGTTTTCAAAACGATACACTCATACAGGAAGTATTAAATGAGTTAAAATGTACCTATTCTACAAATATACAAACGTGTTAAAAGTAAGACACGTTCTTTCGATAGTACTAATTTTGATCATATTGATATTGAGTCGAATGGAGTATCGCAAACTAAAGTGTATTGTAAATGTAACTTTGTAACCTATTGGATTAAAAAAACCAAAAACCGGTTTTTCCAAAAACCGGTTTTTTTGGCCGGTTATAACCGCCAGGTTAAACCGTAAGCAAAAAAATCCGGTATAACCGAAAACCGGTGTTTTGTCAAAAACCGCCATCCCCATTATAAGCGTACCCAACACCCTCTAATACCCTATGTACTAGTACTAGATAGGTACCTATTCCACTATTCCATTTGTTATTTTGTTTTTATCGCTGGATATATTTTATTTTTTTACCCCGTTATTATAAGGAAATTATTACATATTATTATTATATCGTTATTATATAGAAAGGAATTATAAGGAAATATATTATTTAAAGATATCATAACTGTAACAGTTATGTTTACACATACCTACTGTAACAGGATTTAATGCATGATTTCGATTAGTAATATTTCAAAAAGATAATTATATAATTATCTCTACAGCAAAATAATTATTTACCAAACAGTTGAACTTCTTATTTCCTGGTCAATCTGTTCCTAATAGCGATACCACCGTTGACAAGCGAAATCGACAAAAAAAGTCTAAATCGTCCCCGTAATAGGGATGTTCACTAATTTTTAAATATAGTTAAATTCAATAGATTACAAGGTATATAAAAACTTAACAACCATAAAACTGTTTAAAAATGTATATTTTTTAAGATAAATGAGTTCATAATGTTGATTTTCTTGGAGGCTAGAAAAACGGTACCCTGCATCGAGGCTACGCTCTGTGACGTCAGCAGTCGTAACGTCTTTGATGGACGACTAGTTTTGTATACTTATTTACGAAGTGTATTTTAATGTGCGCAGTTTTTTACGTATTTAATTCTTAAAAATAAAGCCAAATAAGTGGTGTTTTGTTCCTGGGTGTGTAACTACATCAAAAAACAGTTCTGACAAGATTTTTATTACCGTTCCAGCCAATTTAAAACAGAAAAAGGAATGGTTTGTTGCAGCTAGAACTTAAAATAACTAACTTAAAGAACTAACTTAATAAAATAAACATTATAGAAGTTTTCCAGAGACTTTCGGCCCTTGGTAATAATGTAATTGTTCTTTCTGCATTTACATTTTTCAAAAATACTTATTAGTTTTCTCAGGATTCGAAAAAAATGAATGAATTTAAATAGCATTGGACCAAGATTTTGCACCTACCCCCTTAAAGAGTAAATGAAAAAGTTTCGGGACCTCAAATTTGTATTCCTTAAACTGGGATATTCCTAAAAACGGGATTCTAATAATACATACAGTAAAAGTAAACCTTGAAATAACTACATGTGGATGTAGGTATGACTTTATATTATATTAAAATCATTAATAATTTAGTGAAAAGATTGGTTGAAATGAAAATGTATAATACCCAAGTTCAAAAATATTTTTTACCTTGGAACAGTTGTCAACTCGAAATACGAAACAACCGAAATAAGATCTAGAGTTGAAAAGGACATAGCAACATTTAACAACATGCATGAGAAATATTTTCACCCATTGCGACATAATATCTCTCCCACTAAAAGTGCGGCTGCTAAAATGTTATTATTTCCGGTCTTGCTATATGGCGCAGAGACCTGGACAATAATGGAAACATTAATGAAAAAGCTAGAGGCATTCGAGATGTGGGTGTACCCACGTATCCTCAAAATATCCTGGGCGACCCACACCAACGTACAGGTATTGCGTCGAATGGGAAAAGAAAAAGAAATGTCTTTTACAATTAAGAAACGAAATCTTAAATATTTCGGTCAAATCATGAGGCATGATAAATATCGTATACTCCAACTGATAACGCAAGGTAAAATAGAGAGCAAACGCGGACCCGGAAGAAAAGACACTCATGACTTAAAAACTTACGCCAATGATTTGGACAAAAATCGATCGAGTTATTCACAAAACGCCTCAAATGAAATTAAAATTGCCATGATGATAGCCAACGTCCACAACGCACAAGGCACATGAAGAAGAATAAAAATATTTTTAATACACCTAACCAAGGTAAAGTAATAACCAGCCAATGTATATATACAATATGCATGCGTACAATGCATGCATACAACTTTCTCTATTTTTTTTTGGAGTATTAAGCATTTATTTTTTTAGCTTAAAGAAGACATGGAAAATTATATGGAATATACACTCAGTAAAGCTGTGGTAGATTTATTTTTTTACAAGATGCCAATAAATCATACACCATTGTTACATCTACACTACAGTCGGTAGTTTATACGAATCGGCTTTCTGAAAACCTTCTTCCCTTTTATTTGTTTATTTTTGTAAAACCCAAAATATGTCTTTACAAACAGTCTATCCAGTTTAAACTAAACAAATTCACTATAAAACTCCACTTTAACCCTGATAAAAAAAGAAGAGAACAAAATAAAATGACCTGAAACGTCAAACAGGTAAACAGTAACACTATGAGAATGGCGCGCGCTTGGGGTATGCAACTAGTGACGTCAGGCCAATAGAGAAGCGTTCTTGAAATTTAAAATAATGCTAGATTTCTAATAAAGATTTTTTATAGAAAGGCTTTTTCAATTTTGTTGAAATTTTGGACAATTATTCCTAGGGTGTTTCTTAATCGTTTTACATGTTTGAAATGACTTTTTAATTTTTTGTGAACATCCCTATTGTAAATAGTCTCTTATGTTATAAAACCGAGGAAGATAAATATTAAGAATCAAATGAAGATTTAAATAATTTTTTTAATTTGGTTATGAAATTGTTTTTATTATTCTGTCAAATTTATCATAATTTCTCGAATTGCACATGCGCAAGTAGGTACAATTACTGCAGCCAACATAAAAAAGTGGTTGGCTAACCGAGATTTTTTTAATCTAGTTTAAAGCACTGAAAAACGCTAGGAGGGTTAAAATATTGGTTAAAATTTAAACTAGGTTAGCTAACCAAAATATTAACCAGTCACTGAAAAACTGGGCCTATGAGGGTTAAAATATTGGTTTAAAATTTAAACTAGGTTAGCTAACCAAAATTTTAACGGCTAACTGAAAAACCGGGCCTAAATAAATACAATAATAAAGAAAGCTAGGGCGCAACTCCACTGGTTTGACAAGATGACTGGCATTATCAATTTCCGTTCGCCATCAAACATTGTCAACATTGTCAAACCAGTGTAACAACTAGCTGATGATTTTCTGTTGGAGTGAATGAAAAGGGAGTGGTAAACTCCAACAGAAGTAGTAAAAAGAAGAAGATCTACTTAATGTAGCCAAAGGACAAAAATGTGTGGCTTCTCCGTTGAAGAAGCTGGAGTAACTAAAATACAACTTTGTAGTAGTATTTGTATGGAAGGATGCCAAGACAAAGAATATCGAATTGATACAGGACTAGAGATGAGAAATCATTAATAGATAGATATAACTTGAATGGCTAGCTAAATATGTATGAGAAGGGCCACTTGACACTCAAGGAAGGATTCGGCCAATTTGCACGGCTATTTTTGGCCAGACAATAGATTAAAGGAAGTGACAATGATGGCTCGAAAAGAAGATATGAAGATAATGTTCAGAAAATAGATAGAGTAAATATAATAATATACTGAAAATAGAATGAATTTTTGGGCTCCAGAAGAAGGATAACTAGGTTAACGCTCTTCCAGGTATTCTACGCTGCTATAGAGTATGTTAAATTTGTAGTACAAGTATGTGAAAAGTTATTAAAGATTATTAAATTATAAAATATACTACTAAAAATAAAGGAGTAATAAGAAAAAAAAATCACAATAAATGTATATTTATTGAATGTAACTACTAGATCTTTTTAACAATCTCTGAGTTAGGACAAGTAACTAGTGTGTAACTCTAACATGACAGGAAAAAGTGATACTAGTGAAAGTCAATTACAAAATCATCATACAACTATGATCTAAGAATACTCTTTATAAGGTTAGAAAAACTGACTACGGGTACCTCTAATACAGGAAGTACAACTTACAACTAGGTTAGTAGAACCCTCACCAAATAATAATTGTACGTTTATAATACGTACACCTTAATTAAATACTACCTGATACTATATATAACATATAAATACCTCACTGTGAGTGGGACAGGCACAAGCCTTATTGAATAAATAAACCTACGAGTGGATACACAGATCCTTTTCCTAACTCGTGGTTTATAATAGTAATAATAACAAGTGAAACCAAAAACTAATCTGAGGGATTAGAATCCAGAAGTTCATATGAATTTAATAAATTAAAGTTAAAGTTAAATAAAGTTAATAAGTTAAAGTTAAGTAAAGTTAATAAGTTCAAGTTAAATAAAGTTAATAATTACAATTTTGACTAATATGTGAAGTTAATTTTTAAAAATTTAATTAAACATATACTAAAATAATGGAATGAGTTTAAATAATTATACAAAAGTGGAACACAGCCTAAAAATAATCAAGATAAGAGTACCGACTACTATTATCAGGGAAAATATCTGAGCTCAGAAACTTATACCTTTATAGATTGCAGAGTGTTGGGGAACGCTATCAATTAAATATTATGTTGTAAAGAAAAAAAAACCTATAAAAAATATAAAGCAGGAAAAATGTGTGTGCAATTGAACTATAAAAAAAAATGTACTAAATATCACAAAACCAGTCTGTCTTTAATAAGAGCACAGTAAATGTTCCCAAACAAACCACTCTTTCCTAATCTTGAAGTTGATGTAATGAGCACCCAAGGGTGCTAACTCTCGCTAGCAGCTGTCCTGCTGGAGGTACAGGAGAGGAAGACTGGTAGAAAGCAGCTGAAGGTACTCAAAACTGTTGGAAAGCAGCTGGAGGTACTCAAAAAAAAGAAAATGTGGAAATAATCCAGGCTGGTCGCCTATTGATTGTTTCTCTCTGTGTGGTCTGGCCTTGGTGTTGTTGTAGGGTGGCTTTAAGATTTCATGGTAGGTGCTAAAAAAAACACAGTGTGGTGTTACTACCAATCTACCAATGTCAAAAAAAAGAAGCAAGAGATACGAGGAGGTGTTTTTATTCCTATGGGAATAAGAAGAAATAGGTCATTAAGTCCAAAAACTTGAATGACTAGACAGCTTGACCTTTTATCAGGTTGCTATCAGATGACCTTGGTCAAATAACACAAGTAATTTCCAATTGAAATACAAAATATAATTACTGTGAAAGAATATTTTATTATAATATATACACCGGTATATAGATATATTATACAAGGATGAAATATAGTAAGACTAAGCGATGGATACTTATTTGATCATCGTTCAAAAGATAGGAGTTCTGTAGACTTGAAAGGAATATAAAAAATGGAGTTTAAATTAGCTCTATTTTCCAACTGGAAGCACAAATTAACAACGAATATTGAATTATCTCTAGATGAGTTTGATCCATGAAAATAAAACATAAAAACCATGAAAATAGACTATGTGAAACTTAGTTAGCAAATGTCAAGGACTTCCAAAATGGCTGAATAAAATACTTAATAAAATGTGTATTTACCGGGGTAGAACTCATTGGATATAGTATGCTCTAAAATTCTTCAAATCCACTGCTGCTGGATAACTTCACTATACTTTTATTGTAATATTTAATCAATTTGGAACTGAGAATTAGAGGTGAATAATTGAGTCTAATGACCCCGCACACTACGATTCAGACCGAACACTCGAGAAACAATGGCAATCCAAGGCTCACGTTCACAGCTGAATCCTTCGTACCCCTCTACTAAGCATTGGCTGTCAAAGTGGGGAAACCAATGTTGCCACGTTTTAAATGTGACGTCATCAAGCATTTAAAAATTCTGAGATGGGTTTAAGTTCTATTTGAATAAACATTGAAAGAAAATAATTCTGAAAATAATTAAATAATATTTTGGATAGTTAAATAATATCTTCCCATCAATAATCGATTCTATAAGGGGCGGAACGTCACATTCCCTTTCAACCACCAGAAAAAAAATTTTATTTAAAAAAATTTTTTTTTTTTTTTTTTTCAAAATATTAAACTAGAGTAGTAGTGCTTAGTGTATCATTCCCCGTTGATTCGCAAGATTACAAATAATCACCACTAATAATCAAGGGAAAGTAGGATGGTCACTGCAGCAAATAACGGAAATTGCAGAATATGACCCGAAGTCCTAGTAAAAGTGCTAAAGATGAGACATAATTTATAATGACAAATAAGTGTCGAATTGGCAGTAAATCCAAAGTTGAACTATCCATGGACATCAGATTTATAAGGAGTATATCCAAGGACGAACAACCAGGCAAAGGTGAGAGCCAATTCATACCATAACGCAAGTACATATACTAAAGTCACCAATGAAATCAATAACTATAATAAGTGAAGAATCAAACACTCAATCCTAAATTGGACTAGCAATGGACACCAGATTCGTAATAGCATATCCAGAGAAGAACAACTAGGAATATTTATAGAATAATTTTCACCAATACCAACTAATATAAATAGTGAACATACCAAAGGAATGCAAACACATTAACCAAAATAAATGTGGAATCAGACACTCAATCCAAAGTCAGACTATCAATGGACAACAGATTCACAAAAGCATATCCAATGAAGAACGACCAGGAAGATTTATGGACCAATTCACATCCATACTAAATCATATAAATAAATTAGGTCTACGTACACCCACATCCGGTAATACGAACCTATACAACCAAATAAACAAAATAAGTGAAGAATCGGACACTTAATCCAAAATCGGACTAGCAATGGACACCAGATTTATAGGAGCATATCCAAAGAAGAACGATCAGGAAGATTTATGGACCAATTCTCACTAATACTAAATAACTAACTAAATTAGCTCTAGATCTACCCTCATCCGGTAATATGAGCCTATCGAAACTAAATAGTAAAAATAAAGGATGAACTTATAAGTTCTATGACTCCATGGTAAATACAAAATATGACGGGAACGAGCTCCCAATCTTTCATAAGACTGTATATTCATGTGAACATACATAGGATTATCCAGGAGATATTCCTGAATCTAAGCAACAATTAATGCCTAAGGAAAGAAGAGGGAATCTACTAAAAAGAAAATCAATAATTTGTCCCAGTGGGTTAATCACTAACATTACGACTCTACGTCTATGGAAAGTCAAGCATCAATATACTATGAACTAAGAGACATAAAATAAGCAAACTAGACTTCCCTATTATCGTGTGAAAATGTGCCTGGAATATTTGGAACAATTGCACAAGAATGGTTAGGAAGTGTTGTACACCATTTCCCAACCAGAAATATTATCATGGATAAACATCTGCCTACTCTGACAAGAAAGACATGGATTACGAAATCGGATAGCAGTGATCAGTTGCTGAACTTCGAACCCACGTATTCACCAACTTTGAGCATTAACAGACTAGTTCATAAGAAGAAATATGAAGGACTCAAGAATTCATTTATAAATCAAAATTCCAAATTCATTCCAGAATCATCCTGTGGAGGAAGTAAGAATCCGAATTAATATAAAGTATTTAAGGTACCTGTGACAAATATCAATAAAGTAACCCAATAACAAATTAACAACCACAACTTCTTTCCAATATGGCAAATCCAATGACATGATATAAAAACAATAAAAAAAAATAATAGGTATGTAATCAAATATCCAAGATATAACACATAATCTAAGATATGGTAGTGTAACATAGCTCCATCTATATTAAGCAAGAATACTTGTATGAGCCCACACATCCAAATATCTTAATATATAATAATCAACAGCCCTTTTATTCTGAGAGGTTGAGTACAAAACTAAGAGTACAAGTGGAGGTTATTAACTTGGTAATACTACTGGCTGGATTAGTATTTGAGAATATTTGTCGATAATGACTCAAATGCAATCTATAATACAAAAAAAATAATAATAAACTCATACAAGCGGTATTACACAAGAATTCGGTACCTAATAACTAATACGTGAGAAATCATCAAGCCATGCCGAAGGATAAAAATTGCTATGGTCAGGCATTATCTGGTGATTAACAATTTAAACTAAAATACTATACCATAATAAAACTAATTAAAGGCAAACACAGGAAGATATTAGCTTAAACAACCCTGTTAAGCTAATCTTCTTCCGATGAAGTTGAAGAATCCACATCGTCCATGGTGTTGTCAGGCAGTAAATCCTTTACATGAAATTGACCAATTCGCTTATTAGTCGAATTGTCCTTTAATTCATAAATCAAAGGAGATATTACCCTTGAGACAGTACATGGGACATATTTCTGGCAAAACTTTGCAGAAATGGCATCACCCTTATTGGATTTGACAAAATTGCGCTTTAAGACTCGATCACCAACAAAGAATCGCAGATCTCGTTTCCTCAAATTATAGTGCTGCTGGTTCCTTAGGTAAGAAGTTTTTAACTTCTTCCTAATGTCTGCGAAAATATGAGGTAACGTCTGGAGATCATCTAAGCGATGAAGTTTCTCAGATATTTGAGGAAGATTTTCGGAATTGTCTGAAATTACACCAAAATAATCACCTGATAAAGCCACATTCCTACCAAAATTCAAATATGCTGGAGAGCACTGGGTAACTTCATGGACAGAAGTCCTTATGGCTTGAGCTATGGAATGAATATATTGATCCCAAGCTCTGTGATCAGGGTAAGTATAGGACCTTAGAGCTGTGACAATACTGCGATTTACTCTCTCAGTATGATTTGCTTGTGGATGGTAGGCAGCATTATAAAAGGTCTTTTGAACCTTATATTTAGCTAGAAGATCTTTAAAGGCCTTCGATACAAACTGAGGACCGTTGTCACATGACACAATTTGAGGAACACCATACACCAAAAAGACTTGTTCCTCCAAATATTTTAAAATTGCTGGAGTTGTGGCCTGGCGAAGGGGACAAACTAAAGGAAATTTAGTGAAATAATCCACAACTACCAGGCAATAGGTATTACCCTTGTAACTCCGAGGATAAGGTCCAATGAGATCCATTGAGATCATCTGCCAAGGAAAATTTATGTTCCTGAAGGAACCCATAAGTCCAGCCTGTGGTAGGTTACTTGGTTTACAAGTAGCACAAACCATGCATTTAGAAATGTACCTTTTTATAGACTTCCGCATACCAGGCCAATAATATAATTCGGCAATACGGTGATAAGTCTTATAAAAACCAAAATGACCCGCCGTAACTTCATCATGAAACATATGCAGAATATTTTCCCTATTTGGCGTAGGTACAACTATTTTCCACTCCGACATATTGGATAAGGACTCTATCGGACTTAAGATGTGTTTGTACAGAATATTATTCTCTACCTTAAAATCAGGATATTTTTGTGGGTCTTGAGTGACCCTATCAATCATATTCTGATACCACATATCAGGACTTAAAGAGGACAGATCTAGGACATTAATATCATGGACACGTGAAAGAGCATCTGCGACCACTACCCCGTTTGCCTTTCTATGGACAATCTTATATGAATAGGCAGCCAGTTTGCATATCCATCGAGAAAGCCTCTGTGAAGGGTTTTTCATACTATGAAGCCATACTAAGGAACTATGATCAGTAATTATAGTGAAATTACGACCTTCCAGATAATAACGAAAAGCTTCTAACCCATGGATGATAGCTAAGAGTTCTTTCTCCGTAGTTGAATAGTTTTTCTGGGCCTTGTTCAACTTCTTACTAGTGTACGCTATGGGGTGTTCGGAGCCATCTTTCAACTGAAATAATACGCCTCCAGAAGCTGTATTAGAGCAATCTGTCATTAGATAAAAATGCTCATCAAAATTAGGTGACATCATAACCGGAGCGCTCGTTAAAGCATCTTTAACGCGCCTAAAAGCTTCGTCAGCCTCAGGAGTCCAAGTAATGGTCTGTCCCTTTTTCCTGTTCTTCAAAAGATCAGTAAGAGGTGACAACAAAGTAGAGTAGGACGGTACAAATCGCCGATAATAGCCACACATTCCCAATATCCTACGGACTTGGGTGGTGGTCTTTGGTATAGGAAAATTTTTGATAGCAACTATTTTCTCAGGATCAGTCCTCAGCCCCTGGTTATCCACAACATAACCCAAGAACTTAAGACTAGGGCGACAAAACTGACATTTATCCAGATTGACCGTTAGATTAGCTTCCTTAAGACGTAAAAATAACTTATCTAAAATTTCCATATGAAGGGAAAAATCAGGAGTGACAACCAAAATATCGTCTAAATAATAGAAAACATAGGGCTCTAACGGTGGACCAATGACTAAATCCATCAGACGACACATTGTCTGAGGAGCAGAAACAAGACCGAAAGGCATGGTGACAAACTGGAATAATCCTTTACCACTGACAGCAAAAGCAGTATACTTCTTGCTCTCTTCACTCAGTGGGATCTGTAGGAAGGCCTTAGACAAATCAATAGAAGAGATGTATTTGGCATTCTGAAGTTTGCTCAAAATCACATCTATTCTGGGGATAGGATAAGCATCCCTGTTAGTTGTGATACTGTTTAGTTTTCGACCGTCAAAGCAGATCCTGAAGGATCCATCCTTCTTCTTCGTTAACCAGAGCGGAGAACAGTAGGACGATGTTGAAGGTTCTATGATATTTAAAGCAAGCATCGAATCTACTTCCTTTTCTAAATCTGCCTGCCAGGCTTGAGGTATGGGGTACTGATATAATCTGAAAGGAGTGGGATTTCCCACTTCGATAGTGTGAGAGATTAACGACGTACGACCTAGTTTGTCTTTTGAAGAAAGAGTAGTAAATTTAGAGATCATACTCTCTAATTGCCTTTGTTCAGAGCTTGATAAACTAGCAAAATCGTGAATAGCACTAAGGGTAGATAAATTAAATTCAGATATGGAAAAAGAAAAATCAGAACAACTTAAGGTACTATTGAAAGCATTGAAAAAGTCCATACCTAAAATTATAGAATTCTGCACGGAAGGAATAACATAAAATGTAATTTCCCTACATAAATCTGCCACTGTGATTTTAATTTGGAGTTTGCCCGTAATGGACTGAACTGTACCATCTGCAGTAGATACTTGCAAAGATGAAATGGGCATAATGGGAATACTAGAATTTTTCAATAAATTTAACGAATGTGCCCCTATCAATGAAATATTAGAGCCACTATCTAACAAAGCTAAACACGATTGTCCTAAAATTTGAATAGGAAGATATGGCCTATTATCATTTTGTTTCCTAACTAATAACGAATTAATATCTAGATCTAAAGTATTTGGTTGTCTACAACCGTTATATGGAACTAACCCAGACGTATCATCATCATTAACAAAACTAGAATCTAATATAGATAATGGAACCACATTACTATCACAATTATTATTGTTACGTTGAACACTACCAATCAAAGAAGCGTTTGTAAATGACCATCTGTGATCATTTGAATCAAGCGAATCTAACGTATTATCTATAGAAATAAATTTCTGGTTTAATTTTGTTTTGTGGTGTGTGCTGCTTTCTTGAACGACACCCCTTTCCCTTTTCGTGAAGATGGGTTTGGGTTGCTGGATGTGCTTGGTCCTGTAGTTTCGTTTGACGATGGGGTTTGATTCCCTGATTGGATGTTGGACGGAGAAACGTTCAGGGGACGGACCTCCGACGTGTCGTTTCCCGAACACTTAGAACAGTTTCTTTTAAGGGTGTTCTCTCGGCCACAACCATGGCAGAAAATACGATTTTGAGGAATCCCACAATTGTAAAATGGGTGACCAGGCTGATCACAATTCCAGCAGACAAGAGAACTAACAACCGAAACATTATGTTCATGACCCTTATTTAGCCAAGAACGTTGCCTAAAGGAAGTTGGCTGAGAAGAAGAGTTAGAAGAGGATCGAGATGTGGATGGAGGTTGAGAAGACCAGGATAACGTTTCCTCCAAACGTTTGCATTTTATAGTAAGGTCATCAATGTTCTGAATGTCCATAAGAGCTAATTGTTGATGATAAAAGGGCAATAGACATTTAAGGATGATTTTAATTTTAGCTAAATCTGACAAAGGAGTGTCTAAACGACTACACATACCTAATATAGTATTAATAAACATAGTAACAGATTCCCCAGGTTTCTGCTTATGATTCTTAATTTGATCTAATAAATCATCCTGGAATGAATACGGAAGAAAATCCGACTTCAACTTTTTAATCAGATCAGACCAACAAGAAAAATTACCCCTGTTATTCATAAACCATGTAAAAGCGGTCCCGGTGAACAACTCAGCAGAAGCAGCAAACAAATCCTCTTCAGAAACACCTCTAGATATTCGAAGACATTCAACCCTTTCTAAAAATGACATCACATCAGTGTGCTGTTTTTCACCTGAAAATGAAATACCCCATTTGTGTACTTGAACAGGTTTGGAGTACGTAAAGCTAGGTACATTGACTGAAGCATTAGGAGTAGAGGTAGCAATGGGGTTAACTCTAGAATCAAGTTCACCCTCTAGTGTTAATATTTTAAGAGAAACAGACCTCTTGAACGGTTCCTGTTCTTCAGAAGGACAGTGTAGCAAGTGTACACGGGCAGAAATATGGCCTAGACGAGATGTTAATCGCGCATACTCTGTATCCTTTACAGTTCCCCTAAACTTTTCGATTTTTTTAGACAAGCTGTCCAATGTTTCAGTGATTCCTTTTTGTTGTTCCTCAAAAGGAAGGGATACAGCTGAAATTTGGAGAAAACTTCTATTGCCAGCTTCTTGTTTCAAAGCACCTCTCAAAAGATTGCGTTTTTTATCGACAGTTGTCGACTCCTCTGGCATTATGTCCCGAATCTTTAATTCATAATCCAATTCATCCACCAGAAGATGTTCAGCTTTAAAAGCACACATGATGAGAGCAAAGTTATTGACAAATAGTCCAAAGAACAGAAATATGAAAAATATGAAAATATGAAAGTTTGCACGCAAAATATATATAATATAAACCGAGAAAATATCAGCAACACACCAACAAAATCAAAATAGCCAGCAAAAAAAAAAATATATATATAATGCAGTATATAATCTAATAAATAAGATCAAATAAATATATAAGATCAAATAAATGGATAAATAATCCAATAAATATTGTATACTCAAGTAACCTACTACCTAAATACTGGAAGTAAATTTTTTTTATTTATATGTAACTTACCACCACTCTAGAAAAAATATATATCTATAATAATAATAATAATAATCAACACTTAGTTGTACCTCCAACTATACCACTATTGACTGAAGAAATAAAATTGTTATATGAATTATATTATTAATAGCAATATTAAATATAAGTTCCCAATAAAAATTCAAAATCTAACCCAGAATGTAAGCTGCACAAACATATACTATAATGAGGTCCCAAAATATAAACAAAAATCAAAACAGCGTTTAAGAATACCTGATATGTATCAGAAATTAAAAATAAAATAAATAAGTAACAATATGTGTATAGGATACCAAACGGAAATAACAAAGAGATTTCAGATAAAAGAGAAGAATTGACCTAAATGAATACTGTCTCAGACCAAAAATAAAGCCCCACGTTGGGCGCCAATGTAACAACTAGCTGATGATTTTCTGTTGGAGTGAATGAAAAGGGAGTGGTAAACTCCAACAGAAGTAGTAAAAAGAAGAAGATCTACTTAATGTAGCCAAAGGACAAAAATGTGTGGCTTCTCCGTTGAAGAAGCTGGAGTAACTAAAATACAACTTTGTAGTAGTATTTGTATGGAAGGATGCCAAGACAAAGAATATCGAATTGATACAGGACTAGAGATGAGAAATCATTAATAGATAGATATAACTTGAATGGCTAGCTAAATATGTATGAGAAGGGCCACTTGACACTCAAGGAAGGATTCGGCCAATTTGCACGGCTATTTTTGGCCAGACAATAGATTAAAGGAAGTGACAATGATGGCTCGAAAAGAAGATATGAAGATAATGTTCAGAAAATAGATAGAGTAAATATAATAATATACTGAAAATAGAATGAATTTTTGGGCGCCAGAAGAAGGATAACTAGGTTAACGCTCTTCCAGGTATTCTACGCTGCTATAGAGTATGTTAAATTTGTAGTACAAGTATGTGAAAAGTTATTAAAGATTATTAAATTATAAAATATACTACTAAAAATAAAGGAGTAATAAGAAAAAAAAATCACAATAAATGTATATTTATTGAATGTAACTACTAGATCTTTTTAACAATCTCTGAGTTAGGACAAGTAACTAGTGTGTAACTCTAACATGACAGGAAAAAGTGATACTAGTGAAAGTCAATTACAAAATCATCATACAACTATGATCTAAGAATACTCTTTATAAGGTTAGAAAAACTGACTACGGGTACCTCTAATACAGGAAGTACAACTTACAACTAGGTTAGTAGAACCCTCACCAAATAATAATTGTACGTTTATAATACGTACACCTTAATTAAATACTACCTGATACTATATATAACATATAAATACCTCACTGTGAGTGGGACAGGCACAAGCCTTATTGAATAAATAAACCTACGAGTGGATACACAGATCCTTTTCCTAACTCGTGGTTTATAATAGTAATAATAACAAGTGAAACCAAAAACTAATCTGAGGGATTAGAATCCAGAAGTTCATATGAATTTAATAAATTAAAGTTAAAGTTAAATAAAGTTAATAAGTTAAAGTTAAGTAAAGTTAATAAGTTCAAGTTAAATAAAGTTAATAATTACAATTTTGACTAATATGTGAAGTTAATTTTTAAAAATTTAATTAAACATATACTAAAATAATGGAATGAGTTTAAATAATTATACAAAAGTGGAACACAGCCTAAAAATAATCAAGATAAGAGTACCGACTACTATTATCAGGGAAAATATCTGAGCTCAGAAACTTATACCTTTATAGATTGCAGAGTGTTGGGGAACGCTATCAATTAAATATTATGTTGTAAAGAAAAAAAAACCTATAAAAAATATAAAGCAGGAAAAATGTGTGTGCAATTGAACTATAAAAAAAAATGTACTAAATATCACAAAACCAGTCTGTCTTTAATAAGAGCACAGTAAATGTTCCCAAACAAACCACTCTTTCCTAATCTTGAAGTTGATGTAATGAGCACCCAAGGGTGCTAACTCTCGCTAGCAGCTGTCCTGCTGGAGGTACAGGAGAGGAAGACTGGTAGAAAGCAGCTGAAGGTACTCAAAACTGTTGGAAAGCAGCTGGAGGTACTCAAAAAAAAGAAAATGTGGAAATAATCCAGGCTGGTCGCCTATTGATTGTTTCTCTCTGTGTGGTCTGGCCTTGGTGTTGTTGTAGGGTGGCTTTAAGATTTCATGGTAGGTGCTAAAAAAAACACAGTGTGGTGTTACTACCAATCTACCAATGTCAAAAAAAAGAAGCAAGAGATACGAGGAGGTGTTTTTATTCCTATGGGAATAAGAAGAAATAGGTCATTAAGTCCAAAAACTTGAATGACTAGACAGCTTGACCTTTTATCAGGTTGCTATCAGATGACCTTGGTCAAATAACACAAGTAATTTCCAATTGAAATACAAAATATAATTACTGTGAAAGAATATTTTATTATAATATATACACCGGTATATAGATATATTATACAAGGATGAAATATAGTAAGACTAAGCGATGGATACTTATTTGATCATCGTTCAAAAGATAGGAGTTCTGTAGACTTGAAAGGAATATAAAAAATGGAGTTTAAATTAGCTCTATTTTCCAACTGGAAGCACAAATTAACAACGAATATTGAATTATCTCTAGATGAGTTTGATCCATGAAAATAAAACATAAAAACCATGAAAATAGACTATGTGAAACTTAGTTAGCAAATGTCAAGGACTTCCAAAATGGCTGAATAAAATACTTAATAAAATGTGTATTTACCGGGGTAGAACTCATTGGATATAGTATGCTCTAAAATTCTTCAAATCCACTGCTGCTGGATAACTTCACTATACTTTTATTGTAATATTTAATCAATTTGGAACTGAGAATTAGAGGTGAATAATTGAGTCTAATGACCCCGCACACTACGATTCAGACCGAACACTCGAGAAACAATGGCAATCCAAGGCTCACGTTCACAGCTGAATCCTTCGTACCCCTCTACTAAGCATTGGCTGTCAAAGTGGGGAAACCAATGTTGCCACGTTTTAAATGTGACGTCATCAAGCATTTAAAAATTCTGAGATGGGTTTAAGTTCTATTTGAATAAACATTGAAAGAAAATAATTCTGAAAATAATTAAATAATATTTTGGATAGTTAAATAATATCTTCCCATCAATAATCGATTCTATAAGGGGCGGAACGTCACATTCCCTTTCAACCACCAGAAAAAAAATTTTATTTAAAAAAATTTTTTTTTTTTTTTTTTTCAAAATATTAAACTAGAGTAGTAGTGCTTAGTGTATCATTCCCCGTTGATTCGCAAGATTACAAATAATCACCACTAATAATCAAGGGAAAGTAGGATGGTCACTGCAGCAAATAACGGAAATTGCAGAATATGACCCGAAGTCCTAGTAAAAGTGCTAAAGATGAGACATAATTTATAATGACAAATAAGTGTCGAATTGGCAGTAAATCCAAAGTTGAACTATCCATGGACATCAGATTTATAAGGAGTATATCCAAGGACGAACAACCAGGCAAAGGTGAGAGCCAATTCATACCATAACGCAAGTACATATACTAAAGTCACCAATGAAATCAATAACTATAATAAGTGAAGAATCAAACACTCAATCCTAAATTGGACTAGCAATGGACACCAGATTCGTAATAGCATATCCAGAGAAGAACAACTAGGAATATTTATAGAATAATTTTCACCAATACCAACTAATATAAATAGTGAACATACCAAAGGAATGCAAACAACATTAACCAAAATAAATGTGGAATCAGACACTCAATCCAAAGTCAGACTATCAATGGACAACAGATTCACAAAAGCATATCCAATGAAGAACGACCAGGAAGATTTATGGACCAATTCACATCCATACTAAATCATATAAATAAATTAGGTCTACGTACACCCACATCCGGTAATACGAACCTATACAACCAAATAAACAAAATAAGTGAAGAATCGGACACTTAATCCAAAATCGGACTAGCAATGGACACCAGATTTATAGGAGCATATCCAAAGAAGAACGATCAGGAAGATTTATGGACCAATTCTCACTAATACTAAATAACTAACTAAATTAGCTCTAGATCTACCCTCATCCGGTAATATGAGCCTATCGAAACTAAATAGTAAAAATAAAGGATGAACTTATAAGTTCTATGACTCCATGGTAAATACAAAATATGACGGGGAACGAGCTCCCAATCTTTCATAAGGACTGTATATTTCATGTGAACATACATAGGATTAACCAGGAGATATTCCTGAATCTAAGCAACAATTAATGCCTAAGGAAAGAAGAGGGAATCTACTAAAAAGAAAATCAATAATTTGTCCCAGTGGGTTAATCACTAACATTACGACTCTACGTCTATGGAAAGTCAAGCATCAATATACTATGAACTAAGAGACATAAAATAAGCAAACTAGACTTCCCTATTATCGTGTGAAAATGTGCCTGGAATATTTGGAACAATTGCACAAGAATGGTTAGGAAGTGTTGTACACCATTTCCCAACCAGAAATATTATCATGGATAAACATCTGCCTACTCTGACAAGAAAGACATGGATTACGAAATCGGATAGCAGTGATCAGTTGCTGAACTTCGAACCCACGTATTCACCAACTGTTGAGCATTAACAGACTAGTTCATAAGAAGAAATATGAAGGACTCAAGAATTCATTTATAAATCAAAATTCCAAATTCATTCCAGAATCATCCTGTGGAGGAAGTAAGAATCCGAATTAATATAAAGTATTTAAGGTACCTGTGACAAATATCAATAAAGTAACCCAATAACAAATTAACAACCACAACTTCTTTCCAATATGGCAAATCCAATGACATGATATAAAAACAATAAAAAAAAATAATAGGTATGTAATCAAATATCCAAGATATAACACATAATCTAAGATATGGTAGTGTAACATAGCTCCATCTATATTAAGCAAGAATACTTGTATGAGCCCACACATCCAAATATCTTAATATATAATAATCAACAGCCCTTTTATTCTGAGAGGTTGAGTACAAAACTAAGAGTACAAGTGGAGGTTATTAACTTGGTAATACTACTGGCTGGATTAGTATTTGAGAATATTTGTCGATAATGACTCAAATGCAATCTATAATACAAAAAAATAATAATAAACTCATACAAGCGGTATTACACAAGAATTCGGTACCTAATAACTAATACGTGAGAAATCATCAAGCCATGCCGAAGGATAAAAATTGCTATGGTCAGGCATTATCTGGTGATTAACAATTTTAAACTAAAATACTATACCCATAATAAAACTAATTAAAGGCAAACACAGGAAGATATTAGCTTAAACAACCCTGTTAAGCTAATCTTCTTCCGATGAAGTTGAAGAATCCACATCGTCCATGGTGTTGTCAGGCAGTAAATCCTTTACATGAAATTGACCAATTCGCTTATTAGTCGAATTGTCCTTTAATTCATTAATCAAAGGAGATATTACCCTTGAGACAGTACATGGGACATATTTCTGGCAAAACTTTGCAGAAATGGCATCACCCTTATTGGATTTGACAAAATTGCGCTTTAAGACTCGATCACCAACAAAGAATCGCAGATCTCGTTTCCTCAAATTATAGTGCTGCTGGTTCCTTAGGTAAGAAGTTTTTTAACTTCTTTCCTAATGTCTGCGAAAATATGATGGTAACGTCTGGAGATCATCTAAGCGATGAAGTTTCTCAGATATTTGAGGAAGATTTTCGGAATTGTCTGAAATTACACCAAAATAATCACCTGATAAAGCCACAATTCCTACCAAATTCAATATGCTGGAGAGCACTGGGTAACTTCATGGACAGAAGTCCTTATGGCTTGAGCTATGGAAATGAATATATTGATCCCAAGCTCTGTGATCAGGGGTAAGTATAGGACCTTAGAGCTGTGACAATACTGCGATTTACTCTCTCAGTATGATTTGCTTGTGGATGGTAGGCAGCATTATAAAAGGTCTTTTGAACCTTATATTTAGCTAGAAGATCTTTAAAGGCCTTCGATACAAACTGAGGACCGTTGTCACATGACACAATTTGAGGAACACCATACACCAAAAAGACTTGTTCCTCCAAATATTTTAAAATTGCTGGAGTTGTGGCCTGGCGAAGGGGACAAACTAAAGGAAATTTAGTGAAAATAATCCACAACTACCAGGCAATAGGTATTACCCTTGTAACTCCGAGGATAAGGTCCAATGAGATCCATTGAGATCATCTGCCAAGGAAAATTTATGTTCCTGAAGGAACCCATAAGTCCAGCCTGTGGTAGGTTACTTGGTTTACAAGTAGCACAAACCATGCATTTAGAAATGTACCTTTTTATAGACTTCCGCATACCAGGCAATAATATAATTCGGCAATACGGTGATAAGTCTTATAAAAACCCAAATGACCCGCCCGTAACTTCATCATGAAACATATGCAGAATATTTTCCCTATTTGGCGTAGGTACAACTATTTTCCACTCCGACATATTGGATAAGGGACTCTATCGGACTTTAGATGTGTTTGTACAGAATATATTCTCTACCTTAAAATCAGGATATTTTTGTGGGTCTTGAGTGACCCTATCAATCATATTCTGATACCACA